>NC_142345.1:30090000-30395625 GCF_054954075.1 Amborella trichopoda | reverse complement strand
GTGTGCGTGCAGGCGTGCGTGGCAAAAATGTACAGTACTTTCGCCAATAGGCTTGGCGCGTATGTATGTACGCGTGCGTGGCAAAAAATGAACAATATTTTCGCCCTTAGGCTTGGCGCTGTCCAATTTTTTTGGACGGGATTTTTTTTAATGCAAAATTGATGTAAAAAATATACGAGGACTGCCGCGGCTCTTATAGGTCCGTGGTAATTTTTAGGCAAAACTGTTACGAACATAGCATGTCATTGACGGGGGCGAAATACTGTAGCAATTTGCTTGTAGGCGTTTTAAAGACATTTCATATATATATATATATATATATATATATATAGAGAGAGAGAGAGAGAGAGAGAGAGATTCATTGTGACCTCTCTAGTCTAATTATTAGTCATGTGCATGCACTCAGATGTGGGAATGTGGCAGCAATACTGGAGTTGGATGAGAACCTGAACAAGAAGTTTCGTGTTTTTGAAGCTGCATCACAGGTGAGTATTAGGCTTTCCTTCTCTTTCAAATTCGTTTTGGTTTTGGAGTTTCATGCATTTTTTGTTGCACATGTTTTCTTATTTTTTTGAGTGTCAAAATGCAGGATGCAAGAGGGGTTCCTTCGAAGAAACCAGCCCCAGATTATTTCCTATGAATGAGGTGGGGATGTAGTTGTTTGTTTATATACCATACACTGGCACCAGTCGAGAGAGATAGAGAGAGAGGGGGGGCGTGGGGGCGGTGAGCGAGAAAGGAAGGGGAGGCGGGGTGTGCGGTGATTGCCGGCTTTGATACTTGTTAATGAGTGCTTGTGTTTATGAGAGAGAGAGAGAGAGAGAGGTGTGCAGGTTGAAATTTGTCTCCAAGTGAGTGTTTGTGTGAGAGAGAGGAGAGAGGATGCTCGCAGATTTTGAAATGGGTTATTGTCGTTTGTGTTTAAAGTGTCTGAAAGAACAGAGAGACTGCTCTCTACGGCTGTGAAAGGGGTCTTTGCCACTTTTTAGGGTGGAAATTGGCATCAGACCCCAGATTTTATAATCAGGTGTTGTAAGGTGGTTTTCATTGGTTTTCATTTTATTTTACTTTTTTGAATTGTATTTGAGCCTTTTGGAAGAATAGAAAAGTTTCTTTGGATGAAGGTGTGTTGATGAGAAAACCACATATCCTGTTAATTCAAGACACCCCATTTCCATACGTGAACGGATGAATTCCAGGGTTATAGTGAAACAGTGTCTCCTCATTTGTTGTTTAATATTTACCAACACTCCATTTGATATACACGTCAATTTATTTGTTGGATCAATTGGAAGAGTTGTGTACATGGTACCGGTGCTGGTGCTCATATCCTTCGTTGTAGACATCACTTTTTTGAGTGGGAATGGATCTTCTCCGCTACTAAGGACCTGTATGGATGGTAGATTTATGGTGTGAGTACCATTTATTATTTATTTATTTAAGGGTAGCATAAGATGTTCAATTAATTGAAAAAGTATATGTAAGGGTGTTGTTTTAAATTGTTGAATTAAGGTGCTTCTCTAAAATCTATCAAGAAAGGTTAGGTTGTTTTGATGTTGAAAGAACATCTAATTGATCTTGACATCAAGATTTCTAATTTCCTAAAATAGTACGTCTTGCAATTCAAGATTTTTTATACGTTTATAGATGTGGTTGATTTAAATCATTTTTTTAATTTGAAATTTTATATGCAAGTGTTGTATGTAAGAATACAAGATTGTTATTTACAAAATTGTTATATGCAAGAATACAAAATTGTTATATACAAGTATTGTATGTATGTAGGTCTCGCAATGGTCCGGGCTGGGCATTGGGATTTTGGACGGGCATGCTTTCAGGCCGTCTTTTGCGACTTTTTGGCCTGGCCTGGGGTGGGCTGGGCTGGGCTGGGCATAAAAGGAACTGATTCCATTCTGAGCCGGGCATAAAAGAAACGGATTTAGTTTTGGGCCAGTTGTACCAGGCCTTCGAACCTGTAACTAGCCTGAAAGCTTAAATCGATATAACCTTAAATTTAAGCGATATGCCTGTAACTAGCCCGAAAGCCCAAATTGATATAACCTTAAACTTAAGCGTTAGATCGCTCTATCTCTCTCTCTCTCTCTTCGTTCTCTCAACTTGCTCTCTCTCTCTCTCTTCGTTCTCTCAACTTTCTTTCTCTCTCTCTCTTCCTTTTCTCAACTTTGCCTAGAGTCATTCACCCATAAAAAATTTTACCCTCCCCCCCTCTCCGCATGTAAAATTTTACCCTTTCCGCCCCCTCTCTCGCTTTAAACACTAATGAACCATCCCTTTCTCTCTCTAAACACTAATGAACCTTCGCTTTCTGGCCTTTTACAAGGCCCTCTCTCTCTCTGTAAAATCAGCTTACCAGCAAAGCGTATGCTTTTTTTATTTGGTTCCAAAAATTGGCGTAAGCTTTTAATTCATGATTAATTGACGGGTTTTTTTTTTCTCTTTTGCTTTTTTTGTTTGCTTTTGTTTCTTTTGATAAGTTTGGTTTATGGGCAATGATTTCTTTTTTGTTTTTGCGATTTATTTTTTGGATGGGCAGTTGTTTTTTTTCTGAGAAAAAGGTTAAAGATTGTCTTTAGATGATTCTGTACGCTCATTTTCGCAGCTTTATTACTAGTAGCATTTTTTATACAAGCTATTTATCTGTCTACTTTTTTGGGTTTTTCTTCCGGTCTTTAGATCGTTACTTAAAAAAAAATCAGCTTTTTATTTAGAGTAATGATCCAATTTAATCTCGAGGTTCACATCCAAAACTAACGGCGATCCTATGGGGTCCTACACATATGGGTGGGAGAGGGTCCTATAGGATCATTACTATATTACTAACAGTATTTTTTATACAAACTATTTATCTGTCTACTTTTTTGGGTTTTTCTTTCCGGTCTTTAGATCATTACTTAAAAAAATCAGCTTTTTATTTAGAGTAATATCCAATTTAATCTCGAGATTCACATCCAAAACTAACGCTGATCCTATGTCCTACACACATGGGTGGGGGAGGGTCCTATAGGATCATTACTTTATTACTAACAACATTTTTTATACAAGCTATTTATCTGTCTATTTTTTTGGGTTTTTTCTTTCCGGTCTTTAGATCGTTACTAAAAAAAATCAGCGTTTTATTTAGAGTAATGATCCAATTTAATCTCGAGATTCACATCCAAGACTAACGGCAATCCTATAGGATCCTACACACATGAGTGGGGGAGGGTCCTATAGGATCATTACTCCCATAATTATTCGCAATATTTTTTCAATGTTATCAATTATTATAGGGTGTGGTTTCCATAAGGTTGCAACCTTAAACAATCCAACTAAGGTGCACCTTCAAATTTTGTCATAATATATAATTTTGATGTAAAATGTTCTTAGGATTATCTCATAATCTATTTTTATATCTAATTATAAAATTTTAAATTACAAAAATTATTAAAGTCAAGTAGATCTATAAACATATGAGAAACTTAAAAATGGACGGTATAGATAATATGTTGTAAAATGCACTAGTTTTGGGACTTAAAATCCTTTTATTTTTCATGACCATATATCTCGATGTCGAAATGATCAATCAAAGGGTTTTTCAACATTAAAAATACCTTTTTTGATGGATTTTTGAGGCGCATCTGTAGTTCTACATGATAACGTTGCATCCTTATAAACTTTTTCCATTATTATATGCTGTTTTATTTTTGTTGTTGTTGTCACCAGTATGGATTTTTGTTAGATCTTCGGGACTGGTTATGTTAGGACTTTTCGTGAATTGGTGATTTAAAAATCTTTATTTATTTAGTTTCTTGTTGTTATGTTAGAACCGATGACAACCTACTTAGATGATATATGATATGAATTTTATAGAGAGAGATAGGAGTTGTTTTGATGAGGCAAAATTCTTGTGATTCTTGTCTTACACCAATAAGCTCTAATTGGTATTGTTATTTGTCATGGTTTCCTATTGTGGTTATTGTGCTATGTTTATAGTCACATCCACACATGGATTTGAGCTGATATTGAACCTGTTCTTTAAGTGTTTTTGGATTAATTACATGTCTTCTAACACTAAAACAGAAGAAGAAGAAAAAAATGCACCTTAGCTCTGTATTTTAAGGTGTCCACCTATATATATCTTTTTCTATATATGGTTATTCTAAAATGGAAAAGTTTATAGAAGTTTGACAACTTAAAATATAGAATTAAGGTGCACTTCTAAAATCATTCCAAAAAGATTGTTAAGATATTGGAAAATATTGATTGAAAAAAAGAGATTCTCCAAGTCTTAAAAATAGTACATCTCACAACACATTATCTTGACCGTTAATTTTCTAAATTTTCACATGTTTATAGATCTCATTGATTTGAGCCATTTTTAGAGTTTAAAATTTATAATTTGAAATAAAATATATTCTCGCACTATCCTAAAAAAATTTTACATCAAAATTGTATCTCATAACAAAGTTTGGATATACACCTTACTTTGATTTTTTAAGGTTGTAACCTTATGGAAACCACACCCCTCTGGAATATAACACACTAATGGCGTACTTAGAATTTACTACACTAAAACTTTTGACCACAAAGTGCCCTTATGTATTCAAAAAAGACTTTCGACAATAAATAGGTCATGTATTTTAGGAATGTTATATCTATCTTTTAAAAGTCCTTCCAAAACTCAATTTCAAATTAAAAAAAGATTTTGTTGACTTTTAAACAATGAATGAATAATTAAAGAAATTTACCTTTGTATAATAATTTTTTAAAGTATATATATATATATGGATATTCTAAACTTCACAACCTTTCAAATTACAAAGGTTTAGGATAAAGAGAGTTGTGAAAGGTGGATTTATTAATCTTGTTGTCTATTTTTTTCAAAAAAATTACTTTTGTGGGCAAATTTATAAATGTTATTACAAGGCAAAAGATATTTTTGTCATCTCCATAAGGGGTAAAACTGAAATTTTAATTAAATGACAAGGGCACTCTACAAATAAAGTTTCAGGACACTAACTTCTAAAATATCATTGTACTTTTATGAAAATTTCAAATTTGCTCTTAGTTAATGATAACGTTACCTATTTAAATAACTTTTTAATAAAAAATAATGATTGTCATCACAACTCCTTCTAACTTGAAACTTTGTATTTTGAAGGGTTGTTAATTCTAGACAAACCCATATATATTTTGATTGATTGGTTTTAGGTTCAGGTCTATTATTGCTGATAATAATCAGTAATGTAACAGAGTTATAATAAATAAGTAAACAGCAAGCTGTTATATTGGATTAATGATTGTAAAATTCTGTAGTAATTTAAACAGAATAATATGATTCCTATGAAAGGAATTATTGAAATATCAAGTACAATCCACTGAGCGTAACTAGTGTTACCTATTTTAATATTAAATAAAATTTTAAACTGCATGGAATTTTCTCAGAAAAGTCACACTAGCATCTTATTATCATTTACAGAAAATATTACAGGGAAATATTACAGAGGAAATAAAAGCAGGAAAGCAAGAAATAAAACAAAGAGCGGAAAAGCTTTGAACAAGAAAGAAAGCATATGACTTACTGGGTACATATACAGTAACTGGAAAAGAGTTTCCAGTGGTGAGGACAGTAAGAAGGCAAGTTATTGATATTGCAATCACACATTATTAAGAGTAAGGTGAGAGAGAACCTGGTTCAGCTATGAGGGCAATGATAGCTGTGAATAAGAACAGTTGCAGGGTTCAAGTGCAGGTGTAGAGCAGAGGTGCAGGTTTAGAACGGAGATGCAGGTGCAGAGCAAAGGTTCAAGTGGCCTGAGGTTACAAGAGGTCTGAAGTTACAGAAGGTCTGAGGTTGCAGGAGGTCTGAGGTTACAGGAGGTCTGAGGTTACAGGAGGTCTGAGGTTACAGAAGGTCTGAGGTTACAGGAGGTCTGAGGTTACAGAAGGTCTGAAGTTCTAAGGTTGATGAAGGCTTCTGGTAAGGTTTGAGATGTTTCAGGTAAGGTTGAAGGCTTCAGGTAAGGTTGAGAGGCTTCAGGCTTCGGGTAAGGTTTGAAATGTTTCAGGTAAGGTTGAAGGCTTCAGGTAAGGTTGAGAGGCTTCAGGAGGGGAGAAGAGGTTTAGCTCTGGAAGAGGAGAGGAGTGAGGCCCTGCCTCTGAATGAAGGAAGTGCTTCCTTCTTATAGGAGTCGGAAGGAATCCTCCTGGCTTTACAGCTGGCCAGTATTATTAGAAGAGGACAAACAATGAGGTGGATGCCATTGTCGGCAGAGAAAACAGCTAGCAAGAGGACAAATTAGGTAGATGCTATTGTCAGCCATTGTTGGTAAAGTAAGACAGCTGGCAACTATTCGAATAGGACAAAAAGGAAAAGAGAGATGTCATTTGTGGACAGCATATGTGGACAAAGAAAAGAGAATCTCTGGTGCATATGGACAAATGAGAGGGGCCCAGATGTCTGCAGATATGACAAGAGGAGGTGTCGGTGGAATATGACAAAAGTGCTAGTGGACAAAACATGAGCATAGGGGGATGCTCTTTGAAAAATAAAAAGTAAAAAGTAAAATATCTAGGCTCTTTTGGCCTTATTACAATGAGTATCCTTCTTCGGTGGTAGGACCCATATTATCTTTCCTTTTGCATGGTGATGATGATTGTCATGGTCTCTGGCTGAATTCATCTGGATCGTCTTCTTCTGGATCTGTTTCGTCTGGATCTGTTTCTTCTGGATCCTTTTGACTGAGCTGGAGATACCTATTGGTGTGTAGTGGAGAGGACTGAACTGTTTCTTCGGAAGATGTAGGTTTTCTTCCTGCTTCAGCAAAAATCTCCTTCATTTGTTTTTCAAGTTCGTCCTTGGAAGCATGAGGGTTGGTTTGAAGCATATTTCTTAAATAGGTAGGAAAGTCGAATGAAGTGTTTGGAGTATTTGGGTTTTTCTGGTATATAGGTGATTCAGGAGGTATTCTCTTTGGAGTGGCTTTAGTGAGATCCATTTGGAAGATATCCCACCATTTGACAGAGATGGTCTTTCCCAAACGAGGGATGTAAGTATAATCATTTGAAGTATTGGGTGAGATGGTATAATCCCATTTCATAATCCAAGGGATTTGGTATAAAGCTATGAAGTAAAGGTGAGTGTCAACTGTATTATTGGTATTATTGTATTGTATAAATTGTTTCTGCAACTCCTTGAAAGCAGGAGGTAAAATCATAGCAGTTGATCCCCACACAAAAAACCAGTTTTGAAACCAAGTGGGGAACCTTTCGAAAATTGGTAGCCGGAACTGTAAATACCAGCTATGAGTATTGTTGGGGTTTTGGTAATAGAAAAATTTATGCCAAGCTTCTATATACTCAGCGTATTTGAAATATTTGTAAGAAAATTCAGAATTTTGTAATTTCTTCCCATGTGCGGGATTAGAACCCCACTCAGTGTAAGGAATGAGCTTTTTTTTCTGTACCTTTGAATAGGCTATGATTCTGGTATTTTGTTGGAAATAATGGACAACAGAGATGGATCCTGTTTCCATTAGAATTGCTTCATAGTATTCTCTGGTCTTAACCCCATTGATAGGATTAAGATGATTTAATAGGTATAATGGTGCAAGCTTGGTTGGGTCCATGTGAACCTGTTGGTGCTCAATGGAAATATCTATTAGAAAAGCTCTTTCAATGTATTCAGATCTGGGAGTATTGGTAGGAAGAGTAGACTTGGATTGAGCAGGTGAAAAAGTGGGAGTTGAAGTACGAGCTTCTGGGTATGTAATTTGATGAACTGGTGATTGAGATGGTGAACGAATATTCAGGGGTGAGGGTTCCCCTTCATATGGAACTAAAGAATGCATGGGTTGTTTTCCCCGGCGAGTATTGCCTCGGGAGCCCATATTTAAGGATGAAAGATCCTTATCAGAGAGATTATCTTGGAATAATTGAAGTGCAAGTGAAAGTGGTGATTCGTCGTTGGCGTCAGTGTTGCCCCCCCTGCAAAAATTCTCGGGTTAGAAAATCGGGTAAAGAATTAGAAGACCCGGGAAGATGTTCAATGGAGAAATCAAAGGCAGAAAGTATTGCCTGCCATCGAGCAAATATTTGTTTAGAAATCAAATTTTTAACATCTTTTTGCAGAATATCTTTGGCTGCCTTGCAGTCTGTTTGTATAAGAAAAGGTTGGTTTAAAATGTCACTTTGGAATTTGGTGACACAATGAACAATGGCTAATAATTCTTTTTTAACCATTGAATAATTTAATTGGGTGGAATTCCAAGCCTTTGAAGTATATCGTATTAATTGTTCTTTGGAATCTACTTGTTGTTTTAATATACCACCAAGTCCTTTATCGGAGGCATCACATTCAATTATTTTGAAAGCAGTAGGATGAGGAAGAGAAAGGCATTCAAGGGTTTTTACCTTACTCTTTATTACCTTTATTGCTTGAGTATGGATGTCAGACCAAGGAGGAGGATTCTTCTTGAGTCTATCATATAATGGTTTGGAATCCAAAGCAAGGTTAGGATAGAAATCACTTACGTAATTGAGTCATCCTAAAAACCTTTGTAATTCAGTTTTATCAAGAATCTTATCAGGAAATTTATCAGCAAAAGCTATAGATCTATCTATTGGAATGATGGTGCCATGATGTATCATATGTCCTAAAAATCTGATATTGGTTTTGAAAAGTGTAATCTTTTTGGCGGAAACCACTAAACCTGCTTGGCTAACAGCATGGATGAATGTATTTATGTGTTTAATGTGTTGATCAATTGATTCAGAGAATATTAAGACATCATCAATATAAACTATCATAAAAGGGTAGTAAGAGTTGAAAACATCATTCATTATTTTTTGAAATTCTGATGGTGCATTTTTTAATCCAAAAGGCATTACATTCCATTCGTATTGTCCAAAAGGAACATTGAATGCAGTCTTGTATTTATCTTGCTCCTGGATCTGGATTTGCCAGTATCCGGATTTCATATCAAATTTTGAAAATATGCAAGCTTGAGCAACTCTGTCTAATAAATCTTTTTTATTAGGAATTGGATATCTAATCCATTGTAATACTTTATTTAATGGTTTATAATTTATTACCAATCTAGGAACTCCTCTTTCTTTTTCAGCATTTTTGTTAACATAAAAAGCTGCACAGCTCCAAGGTGAAGAACTTGGTCTAATGAGCTTTCTCTGTAGGAGTTCTTCTATTTCTTTTTTACACATTTCTAATAAAACAGTATTCATTTGTATTGGCCTAGCTTTTGTAAGGATGTGGTTTTCAGTGAAAGTTGCTTCATATGGTAAGCTGATACTATGTTTTTTCCTATCCCAGAAAGCATTAGGATGTTCGCTACATATTGATATTTCTATTTGCTTTTGTATTGATTGAATCTTTTGTTGGGTTGAAGGCATTTGTAATTGCTGTTCTATTACTTTGTATTTAATTTCTTGTTTAAGGGTGCAAAGAAATTTTTCTTTACCTTGTAATTGGCTTTTGTATGAAATTGAAATGTATTGGAATATTTTGAATTGTTGATGAAATTCCTTTTTCATCAATAGTTAGAGGATAAAGCAATGTTAGGAATGGAACTCCTAGAATTACTGATTGGCTTAATCCTTTAACCATAATAAATGGTGTATCAATACATTGGTGATTATTACATACAGAGGCGTTGGATAATTTATATTTAATAAATAACCTACTACCATCTGCTGTATTTAATATTTGAGTAGTTTTGTCAAAATATTTGGAAGGTACAAGTCCTTCGTTTATACAATTGAGATCAGCTCCTGAATCTATAAGGGCTGATGTTTCAAAACTATAATTTTTTGCAACAATAATTTTGACTTGGACAAACCATTTTTGTACCACTATTTTATTTATCAAATTAACTGAAGGATTTGGTATTGTTGGTATTTCGCTAGTCTCAATGGGACC
The DNA here is from genome assembly GCF_054954075.1 of Amborella trichopoda. Lineage (NCBI taxonomy): Eukaryota > Viridiplantae > Streptophyta > Magnoliopsida > Amborellales > Amborellaceae > Amborella > Amborella trichopoda. Next base: position 30,385,691 of record NC_142345.1, on the reverse strand, counting down.
AGTGGTTTCTATTGGGTTATCTGTTATCAAATCATTGAATTCTATTTCATCTGTCTCAGAATCTTGTTGAGACATTTGTTGTAATTCTAATATTTGAATTCTTCCTTTCAATTGTACTATTTCGGATTTTATTTCTTTAATCTCTTTTTTGAGATCAGAGATTGTAGGTTCTTTTTGAGAAGTATGTTGATCACTTACTCTTTTGATAATGGCAGAGAAATTATATTCATCTGGATTTTTGAGAATAGGTGATTTTGATTTATTCTTGGTAATATTGATAAATTGGGTGATGATAGCTCGTTTTTCCTCAGGATCAGTTATTTTATCTATAATGTCTAGTATAAAATTATCTTCCTGAGTGAGTGTGTGAACATTATGCTGAGGTAAAGGACAACTACAATCTTCTGATGATTCTGTAGTAGTCTCAGTAGTAGTAGAAGAACTATCTGAACCTATAAGATCAAGATCATTACTATCTATTTCTTCAGTATAAGAACCACTAGAAGTAGAGGAGGAAGAATCATATGATATTATACTTTTTAATTTTGCTTTAATTGAATCATCTAGATTTAATGAATCTATTTTCTTTTTTAATTTACATTGGTGTTTATAATGTCCTATTTTACCACACTTATAGCATACTGGAAGTTTTCTCTTTTTCTTTGTATTTGGAGAAAATTTATTGATTAATTTTCTCTTTGATTTTTTATAATACTCCTTATCTTTATTCTTCTTTTTGGCTTTAATATATTTTTCTTTTTTGTATTTTTTCTTTTTCTTTTTGACGTAGTCAGGCATATTTTTTCTATCTAGGTAATAGCCAAATTGTTCACAAAAGTCTCCAAGTTCTTTTTTCTTGGTGAGCTTTTGTTTGTCTATTTGCCTTTTTAATTTCATATCAGTACAGAGGGCTAAGCCTTCTGCACATATTTCTGCGGAGAGTTCTCCGAGTGTATATGATGAATATACTATTATTCCATTGTGTTTTTTGCGAAGTCTTTCTTTGACTTTTTCTGCAAATAGATATGGAAGACCAGCTATGAATTTTTCCTTCCAATGGTCTAGCTGGCAATCTTCACGTATTAAAAGCCTTGAAAAGAATACATCTTTATACCATTTATAATGAGAAAGGGTAGGACAGCGTAAATTAGATAGCAAGTCTTCTGATCTTGCTGCAAGTAATGAAGTACTGCCTACAAAATGTAAGGTGATTGTGTATATCAAGGTATTAACAGCATCACTTTCTGTATATATAACTTCTTGGTTTTGTTCATTTCTTCCAGTCCATTGTCTAGTATTGTTTAAAATCCTTTGTTTGGTGTCATCATCCACATAAAAATCCCACCATCCTCTTAACCATCCTGTGAATCCATTTACTATTGCTTTGGCAACTTCTTGATCATGGTTGCCTGCCATTTTATTTGCAGAGGCATACATGGTCATGTGTCTCATGACATCTAATATTTTTAATTCAGATAAACCATCGATCTGCCAATTAACTATAGATCTTCCAGAATAAGATACTGCCTGTTGTATTGAATCTTCTTCCATCTGAATGTCAACAGGAGTAGGTCTCTTATGATAGGGTAAGGCTGTTATGGGTTTCCAGTATTTCCCATAAGCTATTTTATTGATGGTATCCATTAGAGGTGTAGTATCCATAAATGCTTTTTCCTGATTTTGGATTGTATCCTCTATTATGGGTTCTTCCTCTGTGAGCATCATAGTTTCATGCTCAGGTATGACAGCTTTACCTTTGTCAGATGACTCAGGTATTTGAGAAGTGATAGTAGATGGAGGAATATGGATTTGAGGTGAAGGTACTCCTTTCAGATCTAGTTGGGATAGTTTGGAGATTAATTGATCCATAAGGGATTTGTTATTTTCTCCAATGTGGAATTTATTCTTATTTAACTCAGGAGGTGGTTTAAATAATACTGACTTAGGTATGGGAGATACCGTAGGTAGTTCCTTGGATACTATTCTTTCTATTCTTTCAGTTTGCTTTCCAAGGGATTGTAGATATAGGTTTGTATAATTATTTTGTTCTACAATATGGGGTATGTACTCTTGTTTTTTATTGATTTCCTTAGGTATGGCTTTATATGGTGTAGCCACTATATCATAGAATGATGAAGAGTGTACAGGCTCATTTTTCTTTGGAATGCCTGTTTTAAGTATAATGCTTTTCTCCGGTGGATGAATACTAGCAGTTGTAGTACCATCAGTACTTATATATGTTTTTTCTTCTATGGTTTGAATTTTTTGAATTTTATCAAACGAGGGAATAGTAATATTCTTTTCTAAACATAGATCTTTTAACCAATGAAAAAATCCTATATTTAATCTTTCTTTGTGTAAGAATTTATTATATTTTTTATGTAATAATTCCATTAATCTAGGTGGTTGAAATCTTTGTAAATACCATTCTCGAATATCTTTATTTTCTTCTGATAAATAATCTTTTTAATAAAAGCTTTATTTATTTTTCTTTGTTTCCTTTCTAGCTTGGCGGCTAGATAGGCTGCTATATATTCTTCTGAGTATTGAGTAGGATCTTCTTCTTCAAGTTGTAAAGTACAAACTTGAAAGTCCTGTAATTCTTCTATACTTGGTTCAGTATTAGAAGTTGTAGGATGAGATGATGTATATGTTGGGATTACAATATTATCTCTGGTTCTATGTGTTCCTTGAAATTGTATATCTGAATTAGATGAACTTATTTGATTATTGGATGAAGATGGATGACTTGGAGGAGGTAATATAATAACATTTGGAGTATGAGAAATTGATTTTCTACTTGGTATCTTTTTCTTATTATTTCTCTTTCTATTGATGTCAATATCATCCTGTGTTTGTAAATCTGTATTTTGGAATTGTATTTCTACATTTCCATCTGTATGTTCTATGATATGATTAGGAATATACTGTTGAGGAATTTCTCTTGGCTGATTAGCATTTTGTAATGCCCATGATTGAGGTAGAATTATATCTGACCATTTGATAGTTTTTGGGACTATCATATTAGATTTTTCTATATTTGTTTGGAACAAAATTGTTTGATCTTTTTGATCAAGTTTCAAGGTATTGGGACTTAATGTATTCATAACCTTATAGTATATTCTATAGACTATAGCAAGATTTTGTGATCCTTGGATCATATTAAAACCATGTGTTTTAAGATTTATTGTTAATATATCTAAGATATTGGGATCTGTTAATGAAACAGAAAACATAGAGAAAATAATTACAAATACCTACACATTGGCCTAATTCAAATAGCCGTGAAACCTTTGACCCCGACCAGGGTTGAACACTTCTGTGCTTGTATGCCTAAGAGATACAAGACACAATATCTTCACAGACTCTCTACTAGGCATGGTAGAATCCAGCCTCTGTAGCGGGCCAATATATTTTAACATATATATATATATATATATATATATATATATATATATATATATATATATATATATATATATATATATATATATATATATATATATAACTTGAACCTTTGTATTTTGAAGGGTTGTTAACTCTAGACAAGCCCATATATATATATATATATATATATAGAAAATCTTCCTGTTAGCCCAAGAGCTTACTGGAAGATATAAGCCCAATGGTCCAGATTGAATATGATTCGATCTAACGATCACAGATGCCTGATAGTATTTAGATTTTAATATTTTTTATACAAATCCAAGTCATTTGAAATTTTTGGTGTGTGTTCATAAAAAATAGACGAATCTTTGAAAAATATCAAAAAAATATTTTACATGAAAAACATTGACCAAAATACCCCAATAAAATTTCAAGGGTATTTTGGTCAAATTTGTTTTACAGATTATTTTTTTTATATTTTTATTAAGTGCGGCTTGACAAGTGATTTGGATTTGTAGAAAAAACATTAAAATTTAAATACGAAATGAGGTCATGATTGTCAAATTGGCTTAGATTCAATCTGGGCCGTCAGGCTCATATTTTTCTGTTAGCCCTTGGGCTAACAATAGTATCTTCATATATATATATATATATATATATATATATATATGGAAATGCCTTCCCAAGCGAAAATAAACAGTGATTTCGCCTACTCTCATCACTGTTCAAAGTTCATCGCACGGTCATGATTGTCCAGTAGCATTTCATTTTTCATTTCTTTTCTTCTACAAATCAGAATGATGTGAAATTTAGAGCGTTCGTACATCTTAGTGAGGCGCACATAATAAAAATATAAAAAAAATCAAACGTGAAACAAATATTGACCAAAATGCCCCTGAAATTTTTTGGGAATATTTTTGTCATTTTTTATGTAAAATATTTTTTTGATATTACCTAACAAATTTCAAGTCATTCTGATTTATAAAAAAAAAAAAAAAAAATGAAACATTACCTGACAATTGTGATCATGCAATGAACTTTAGACGGTGATGAGAGCAGGTGAAATCACTTTCTATTTTTGTCTATAGGCATTTTTGTAGTATCTTCTTATATATATATATATATATATATATATAGATATGGGATAATCTAAACTTCACAAGCCTTCAAATTACAAAGGTTCAAGATAGATAGAGTTGCGATGGGTTATTAATTCTGTAGTCTACTTTTTTAAAAAAGTTACTTTTGTCATCTCCATAAGCGATAAAGTTAAAATTTTAACAAAAAGAAAATGACACTTTACAAATAAATTTCCAGGATACTATCTTCCAAAATGCCATTGTACTTTTGTGAAAATTTCAAATTTTACCTTGCGTGACGGTAAAGTTACCTATTTAAATAATTTTTTAATAAAAAAATTATGATTGTTTTGATAAATACACACATTACAATCCCTTATATCTTAAAACTTTGTATTTTGAGGGGTTGTTAACTCTAGACAAACTCTATATTATATATATATATATATATATATATATATATATATATATATATATATATATATATATATATATATATATATGTGTGTGTGTGTGTGTGTGTGTGTGTGTGTGTGTGTGTGTGTGTGTATGCACTTTAGAACTTTCTCTGATAGTCTTTTGAATTTCAATAATTTTTTTACAAATCATAATGATATGAAATTTTGTAGGTGTGTGCGTCTTAGTGAGAAGTACTTGAATAAAAAAAGAGAGAGAAAATGATTCATCAAATTCGATGTCTCTCCCTCAATAATCGAATGATACCTTTTTTAAAACAAAAAAGTGAATGGTGAATCGGCCAACTCACATTATTCTTGTACGGTTTCCCTTCAGAATATATTCCAAAGATATATTTTCAATCCAAAATTTAGAGTTCAATAATCTCGACCATGACAATGATTTAAATTTTGAAATTTTCTTTTTTTTTAAAATATAAATATTATTTTAAAAATGTTATTTCAGAAGTTTATTCAATTAAAAATATATCATATCACTTGCAACGCTAGTATATGTACATATATTGAAATTTTTGTGTGGTTTTCCACCTATGTTCTCAATCAAAATTGACTGTTTTGCTCATCATGCTTTTTTATCAAGGTGTACCACGTTACTAAATACATAAAATATAAAGATAAAATTACTCAAGTACAACAAACTATTATGAAAATTGAGTGCATTTTTTATAACCAACTATTTTTAACTTGTGCAATGCAATACTGTAAACTGTTGAAAAGATTTATATTAAAAAATTAAACTACTATAGACTATAAAGTTATATATAAAAAATTATTTTATTTTTAATATTTAAAAATAATCCTATATATTACATATTTTATACTCAAGCCCCACTTTTTGAGAGTATAAAATATATTTTAATGTTTTTTTCTATTCATTGGATTAATATCAAATTTAGTATGTCCATGTTTCTCACCATCACATACCAATAAAATTCTAAAAATAATTCAAAAACAATAATCATAGATCAAGGGCTATTATTGGTGGATAATTAACTCGTGATAGAGTTTTGAAGATTACACATCCTATCTTGTGTAAACAAAGTCTTATATACTTATTGAATACAATAATCAAATAATTAAAACTAAAGATTACAAATCATACAATAAAAAAAAAAGATGCAATTGGCATGAGGCCAAGCCCGCACATGTAGAAATGCTGGCTTGGCAATAAATATATTTTGATCATAATTTTAGAGAAAATATAATCTTTAACATGGAGATCATAAGTATTAATAAATAAATAAAATTTAAGAATTAGAAAAAATAATTATATTAAGAAAATATTTGGACCGTTAGTTACAATTGCTTTTAGATAGACCACCTATTTGCTTACATATTTAAGATGGATGCTTTATACCTCTGGACCTCATATTGTACAAGTGCGGTCTAGCCCGCATCAAAACAATTGTTCATTAAAAATCTCTACTAAAACATGGGACCATAATAAATATTGTTGATGAGCGGATTTACATGGAGGTGAAGTCGATTGCGAAAAACTTATTCAGTAAATCTTCTCAAAACAATGAGATCTCTATTTTTTTTTTTTATATATATATATATATATATATATATATATATATATATATATATATATATATATATATATATATTCTCCTCAAACACGAAGGATTTCTCACCTTCTTTCTTGAAATTACGCAGGAGAGTCCAGATGTCATGCACATGTGACATCCACAGTGATATAATTATATAGGTCATCAACGAGAGACGAATTTTGACCCAAGGAGAAATCCTTAGATCGTAAGGGATGCTCGTAGTGGGCCTCCAGGATTCTGGATATATATATATATATATATATATATATATATATATATATATATATATATGAGAAATAAAATGATACTATGAGACCCTCCCACATCCATGTGAATAGAACCTCAAAGGATTACCTCTAAATTTTGACGTTTATCTCTAAAAGAGATTTAAATTCACCGGGAGACCTTCTCGGCAACAAGTTGCCTGGTCATAATTCTCTCTACCCATGCCCCTCTCTCTCTCTCTCTTTGTATTACTTTATCTTTCAATTTATAACTCTCTCTCTATCCCATGCCCCTCTCCATTTCTCCTGACCAGAACACAAACAGGCAGCTTCTCTATCCCGTGCTTCTCTCTCCATTTCCCCTAACCAGGAAGCAAAATGGAAGTAGCTTCTCTAAACTTCCTCTTACGTTACTAATCTGTCCATTGACTCTGCTTTTGTCTCCCCAAATCTCTCGAGATTGTGTTTTGTGATGCTTACATTGACTCTGCTCTTGTCTCTCCAAATCTCTCAGTATTGTGTTTTGTGATGCTTGTGCTTTGTGATGTATTTGCAAAGAAGCAGGTAATATGTATATTGGCTTTGTCCTTCCTATTGCATTGATGCCAAAAGTGTTTTTTGCAACATCGATTCATGGCATGAATGAGCAATCGGGCTTTTGTTTATTGTTGTTTCCCTACATTATGATGGTGGTTTTTGTATGTGTTTTCTTGCAGTTTTCAGTGAGGTGTTGATACGTTTTTTGCTAAAATTATGGGCTAGGATTATTGTATTGAAGTGAATCGAGATGGTGGCCAAAACTTAATTCTAGGTTCAAAGAAATGGCAAGGTCCTAAGCCCTAATTTCATGTTCAAGAACCCTAATTTAGAAGTAGCTTTCTCTAACATGTACTTTCTCTCTCTAACTCCCACTTTCTTCATTATTCTTTCCATTGCCTCTGCTATTGTTTCCCTAAATCTCTATGTGACTTGTATCCCCTCAAGCCTGTCGCTCTATCTGATTAGCAAAATTATTTAGACTAGAGTTTTAATTTTTTATTGGTTACTGGGGGAATGCAGGGGATTCTGTGCTCGATTTGTGTTGTGCTTAGGAAAGCTTGGTAAATATTTTTACGTGTTTATTGGAAATTAGCTACTTTTTTTTTTGTATGGTTAATGGTAGAAGATGTGATGGATTTTTATTTGTTTAGTGGAAGTTGATAACCATAGTATTAACTTTATCGCTTAAATTTATTTTCTATAAACAAGTCCAAGAAACAATGGGTTATATAGTGCTTTGCACACAAATAGTTCAACAATATCAAGATAGTTCCCATTATCAGTTAAGATATGATCCATGGTAATTATAATTTTAATTTCAACTTGCAGCTAGGATAGATCTTTTGATTGAACTATTTTTTTTAAGAGAGGCCACACTCACCTGTAAAACATGTTTAATGTCACATACGAAATAAAGACTATTACGATTTATTTTTGCATTGGCAAGTCATTGATGCACATAAACTAGAAATGATCTGGCAATCTCTGTCCATACATTGACATAAAACAAAAACATAAAGGCAATTGGTCCAATACTGTAGTCATGTGCAGAGCCATGTAAAGAGATCATAATTTAGTATTCCGCTTCAAAAAAACAATTTAGTAGTCACTTTAATGTGAAATACTATTGCAAGTGAAACCAACACGAGTAAAACCAACCAACTAGATAGAGCTTACGTTTTACTTGCATTAGTATTTCACATTAAAGTGACTGCTAAATTTTTTTTGTGAAGCGGAACACCAAATTATGATCCCTTGACATGGCTCTGGACATTACTATAGTATTGGATCAATTGCCTTTCTGTTTTTGTTTTATGTCAATGTATGGACAGAGATTGCCATAGCATTTTCTAGTTTTTGTGCATCAAGGACTTGCCAATGCAAAAATGAATTGTAATAGTTGTTATTTCGTATGTGACATTGAACATACTTTACAGGTGAATGTGGCCTCTCTTGATAAAGTAGTTCAATCAAAAGATCTATCCTAACTGCAAGTTCAAATTAAAATTGTAATTACTCTGGATTATGCCGTAACTAATAATGGAAACTATCTGGGTATTGTTGAGCTATTTGTGTGCAAAGCACTATAACCCATTGTTTATTGGACTTATTTTTAGGAAATAAATTTAAGCCATAAAGCTAATACCATGGTTATCAAATTCCACTAAACACATAAAAATCCATCACATCTTCTACCACTAACCATACAAAAAAAACGAATCAAAAGAAGTAGCTAATTTCCACTAAGCACAAAAAAATGTTTACAAAGCTTTCTTGAGCACAACACAAACGAGCACAAAATTCCTAGCTTTCCCCTACAACCAATAAAAAATCAAAACCCTAATCTAAATAATTTAGCTAACCAGATAGAGCAACAGGCTTGGGGAGTATACAAGTCGTAGAGAGATTTAGGGAGACAATAGCAGAGGTAATGGAAAGAATAGTGAAGAAAGTGGGAGTTAGAGAAAGAAAGTACCCGTCAGATAAAGTTACTTCAAAATTAGGGTGTTTTAGTATGAAATTAGGGCTTTGGACCTTGCCATTTACGTGAATGTAGAATTAAGTTTTGGTCACTATCTCGATTCATTTCAACACAATAACCCTAGCCCGTAATTTTGGCTAAAAAGGTATCCACACATCACTGAAAATTGCAAAAAAACGCGTACAAAGACCACCATTGTAATGTAGGCCCGATTGCCCATTCGTGCCATGAATCGATGTTGCAGAAAACCCTTTTGGCATCAATGCACTAGGAAGCACAAAGCCAATATACACATGACCTGCTTCTTTACAAATGCATCATAAAGCACAAGCATCACAAAGCACAATATCTAGAGAATTGGAGAGACAAGAGCAGAGGCCATGGAGGGATTAGTAAAGTAAGTGGTATTAGGTGAGTGTGATCATTAAAGGCCTTATGAGTGCTTGTAAAATGAAATAATATAGTGGAACATGAACTCAATGGGAGTGTGATCCCTTGTAGACCATACTATGCAAATGATGTTTGCAGATATCAGACTATGCTTGACGATCTAGGCCAGTTGATTGGGAAAAACCCATGTTACCTATGCGTAAAGAACAAACCGAGAATCTAATGGGTCATCCCTTGATTAGATTGGAGCATATGCCCAGATGAGTGAGTCGAGGGACTGTGTGACCCTTGTGTGTGATGGTGACTTACAGAGACGAGGGTCAAAGCCTCATCCATGGACCATCACATGATATGCATGTTGATAGATCGTTCGGGAAAACAAGTAAGTCACTTTTCAGGGTGAAGCGTATGCATATGCAAGAGATACCCCTATGCGTCATAGAGTTGTGGTCATATCAGGTCTAAGTGACCTTGATTCGTCTCTAGGGGAGGACCTGAAATTCACAGACTGAGATTATAACCCTTTAGCTCATCGTCTAGAACTTGGTGACCCGTTAATGATCTCCTGCTTGGACTGTGGGTCATGAGAAATACTGGGTTGGTCAAATAAAACAAGTGTGGTCAGTAGTCCATAGTTAAAGGTGGATTGCCCCATGATTGTTGATTCCTAAGCTATATGGATCATTTTCCCATCATGTTAGTTTAATTATGTTTGTTTTATGATATAAATTATTTTAGAATTATTATTTGAATTTTTATGAACCACTGGATATTTTATTTATATTTTTTGGATTCATAAAATTGAAGATATTGATATTATAATTGTTTAAATATTCAAATAATATTCTAAAATTATTTTATTAATTTTAAAAATATAAAAATACTATGGAAGCCCATTGAGCACATGGGCCCACCATATTTCTAGAAGGTGGGACCCATGACTGCCTCCCTTGGTTGGCACAACCCACCCTTATTCTTTTTCTTATTTTTTGGTGATATGGTATGTGGCCATATGGTTGGAAGTTATTGACTAAATATTGACTTGGTATATATTTGATAGATTTTGTAGAAAGATTGAGTAGACATGTGCTATTTTACGGTATACACAATATTTTGATTATATTTAATTTATTTAATTTCTATTGATGGAAAAATGATTTAGGAAAATGGGATAATGATTCATGCATCTTCCATAATATTGATGGCCCATTTATGGAATGGATGAGTCAAATCTCTCACCCCCAGAAGTCACCCAAGATCAATGGATCATATTCAATCTCACAAACACATGCAAGCCAAAGAAAACCTTAAGAAACACTAATCTTGTTCAAACCCTATAAAAATAGATTGTCTCTACTCAAAAATCTTTACACCTTATCTCTTGTACCTAATTCCATATTTCTCTCATATCCCAAAAAGATGGCACACCGCACTATCTCATCTTTGATCTCTCTCCCACATTGAGAAAGAACCTAAGGATTTAGGCTATGGGTTTCTCCTCTCTCCCATCTCTCAAGTATAGATTTATGGTTAAGGATTTTAGGGTATAACAAAAAGAGAATCCAGCTTTCTCAAACTAGGTTTCTAAGAGAATTCACCTAGGGTTTGAGTTTGTGATCACAGGTAGTGTAGCTCGGCCTAAATTTGCTTTTCTTGGTTTAGATTGAAGGTTGATCATTGATCCGCACCATCGGATGTTAGTGACTAGGTGTGGGGTATAAATAAGCCCAGTTGAGATAATCTCCAACACTCTCTTTTTGTTTCTTCTCATAGTTAATTATCTTGTATTTATATTCTCAAGCATAAGAATTGTGGATATTTTTATTGTTTAAAGAAAATTGGTTTAATGACATCAATGTTTTTAAGATCTTGGATTTGTTAGTTTTATTTTCTTTGAAGCAAAAATTATTGTAATAAGACTACTTATAAGTGATCTTTGATAAAAGTAAAGAAAAAGAAAATAAAATGGATGAAAATAAGAAAAAATATCTATATATTCCCCGACAAGATCGCATTAGTATTTCTTTCATTGGTATCAGAACTATTGATACTTGATGTCATTATTTGTCTTTTCTCTTTATTGAGTCTAGATCAAGCTTGGGAATGATATATAAGAAAGCTAGTGACCTTTGTGGTCAAATAATACGTCCCGGTTAGAGAATTATTGGAATATTCAAATAACAAAACTGCATTTTATATAATGGGTATTCTGGGTTATTTTGGATAAGTGATATGAATAAGATAATAATATATTTTTCTATTACATACTTCAGTGATATTGTGTGTATTTGAGATTATGACCTGCAAAATTTCAGTAGGAGATCCCAAGGGAATTGAGAGTTATGAAATCATAAATGAAGGGTATCAGTTTTGACCCTGCAAAATCCAGGAACTGTCTATTGAGTTTTGTGATTTTTCCTACCAATCATATGATTTTATTTCTTATTGAAATTTTACTATGATTCACAAAATTGAGTTTACTTTTAACAAAAAAATGTTTCTTTATGAAATTCCTTATGATTTTAAAGATATGATTAATTTATTTAAGGGTGTGTAATTGTTGTTTTCTATAATGAAAACTACTTTCATGATTTGGAAATCATGATTTTATTTATATTCTTAACATAATATTTTATGGCTCACACTAAGCTTTTAGACTTCCATTGTGAGTCTAGTTTCTAATAAAATTTATTTGAGAGAGAAATACCTATGGGAAGAGAAGAATACAAACTTTCGATTGAAGAGAGGTCATCCTAAATTTTCTGCATTTTGTTATATTCTTCATCGAGACATGAATAACTATATTTATCAAGCCTACTTAATAGAGTGATATAAGGCTTGTGGAAATATATGTGTTACTATAGGTATCTACTTTCAAACAAAATTGGTTTGAAAGGAACTCTATAAGGGAAGAGATAAAAAGACAATTTTACTAGATAGTGTTCATCATGAAATTCTGCAGTATGATTTATTTTGTAACGTGAATGTCACTTATTTATTTCTCTGAAAAAAATTATTATTTGGATTCATATCATGATGTTATGATTTGGTTTTGAGACTAGTTTTCGATACAAAAGATTTCATGAAATTCTTTGAGCATTGAAAGAAACAAATTTTTTATTGAGAGGTGTTCAACCTAATTTTCTGCAAAGAAAATTGCATTGTGACGTAAATGTCACTAAAATGAAGACTCACTAAATTGTATGATTTAGGGATGAAATTGAGCACTATTTTATATTTTTGAGTCTATTTCAATACTCAAAAGGATTCAGAGATAAACTCTGTATAAGTTGAGCGATATCATATTTTTATCATGGGATGCTCATGTTCTATTCTGCATTAAACTAAAAGATATGGCATGTTAAAACACATATTTGGATTTCTAATTATGGTGACTTTTTTAGAGCTCATTTAAAAGGTTTTATAGTGTGCTATGAGTTTCATAGCAAAACTTCAGAGAGAGATAATACAGAGTTGACGGGATAAGACACAAGTGTCCATAAGTTGCGTGCTCTTCCAAGATTACAAAAGCTTGTCAAACAAGTAAAAGCAATGAATTAATAAAGCCTAGGTACCACACTACATGGTTTTGAGATATGCAATTTATCTCACATTACATGGTAAGGTCATATAGGGAAAAAAGATTCAATAACTTTTTATTTTTTGTTTAATATGCTTTGGTTATATTTTAGTTAATTGTTTTATGAATATGTATGGAGTGTATGGACATTAGGTGATAGGTGCCAATAAATTTGAAAAAGTCAATGTTTTAATACCTTGTGTTTTAGTGCCTCCTTGTGCTAGAGTATTAACTACTTAAGGTAGTAATACACATGGAGATGTGATTTGATCAAAGACTTTGAACCCTAAGGATGAAAAACAAGAGATAGGTGCGGTTCATTCAAATATGTAAGCACGAAGGGAGTGTTCTGATGGAACTCGGTCTTAGTAACCATTATCCCAATAATGTCTATAATATGATGTGTTGCATATGATGATGATCTCTTGATAAAGTCTCCATATGGATAAAATCTATAAAAGCCTAGGTACCGCACTACGTGGTTTTGAGGTATGAAATCTGTCACACATTACATGATAATGTCATATAGGGAAAAATGATTCAATAACTTTTTATTTTATGTTTAATATGCTTTGGTTATATTTTAGTTAATTGTTTTTTGAATATGTATGGAGTGTATAGACATTAAATGATAGGTGCTAACAAATTTGAAAGAGTCAATTTTTGAATACCCTGTGTATTAATGCTTCATTGTGATAGAGTATTAATTACTTAAGGTAGTAATGGACATGGATATGTGATTTGATCAAGGGCTTTGAGCCCTAAGGATGAAATACGAGAAATGGGTGTGACTTATTCAAATATGTAAGCATAAAGGGAGTGCTCTGATGGAACTTGGTCTTAGTAACCATTATCCCAATAATGTCTATAATATGATGTGTTGCATGTGATGATGATCTCTTGATAAAGTCTCCATATTTACCAAAAAAAAATATTTTGTCAATGCTTTAATAGACATTCTTTAGTTATGCTTTATTTTGGATAAAATTATAAGATGATATTTACGATTTGTTTTTGTGGCCATAAACTTGACTTGGTAGGAAATTAAAAAAGAATGCGGTAAAATGATTTATGAAGGCTAAGCATATATTTTAAAATTAAAATTAGATGATTTGAGAAAAATCTAAGTCTATTAATATGATTTTGAAAAAACCACATAGTATTGCAAGATCCATTAAGTCTTTATGAAAATCATTTTAAACTGCCATGCTATTATATATATACCAAGTCAATATTTTTTATTAAAGATAACAACATTGTGTCTTAACGATATTTATGAAAATGGGAGAAAAATTGTCATGCACTGGTTTTTAAATACGCATGTGCCTTGACCCATGTTCTAGTTATTTAAAATCATTGATTACCTAAAACCTTGAACCATAGGGAATGTTGAAGGAATGCTATCATGTTAGGCTTCCTTGACACATGTTGTGTTGATTAGATAATTTGATTTGTATGGATTTACTACTAAGATGACTAGTGTGGTTGAACCTTTGTGGTTCATGAAGGTTTTACATATTGTGAAACTAATGGGTATTCAATTACATATTGCATAAGACTTGTTATGCTACCTCATGATATATACATAAGACTGTTGATAATGTATATGTTATATGTGTAATAATTGAGTGGGAGCTGCTACAGTCCCATGTTTTTTTTAGCTGCTTGAATATTCAGATATACATATACAAGCTATCTTACGGATCTAGATGATGCCAAGTCTACATCTGGATATGTGTTCATGCTTGGAGGGGGTATAGTTTCTTGGAAATCAAAGAAACATGATGTCACGAAATTGTCCACCATGGAGGCAATAAAGATTTTATGTGATAACACGATGACGATATGCATGTCAAAGGAGCTACGATTCCATAATTACTCCAAGCATATAAAACCATGTTTCTATCACCCGAGGAATTAGGTGAGATTGAGAAAGATCGAGATCCAGATAAACTAAATATTTCAGTGGGAGCACCTGCTAGTATTTGACAGGTCAGATGTAATAACAGACTATAATGTTGTTCACCCATAAAACCCATATGTGTGGTGCTGGTTGTATGGCTACAAAAGGGAGCAGTTTATTTGAAGAACTCTTTTGAACCCATGAACATACGGGTCTATGTGATGAGGGTACGTAGTGGTCTTCTGCAACAACATGTCTGTGATTCGCGATACGATATGAAAAATGGGCTACGACTATTTTTGGGATATAATCCGAGCAGGTAAGAGAAAAAGGCATTGCCTCTATAAACCCTTTTGTGAAAGGATTGATAATAGAAGCCATGATTAATGTATTAAGAGATAATAAGTGAAAAATGCTTGAAAGATAAATTGTAATTGAGAAAGAGAGATGAGGATGAGAGAAAGTGAGGAAGAGAGAATCTAAGGCCTTCAAAAGCCAAATGGGAAATATTGTGTGCGTGTGGCCATTAAAGGCCTTATGAGTTATTGTAAAATGAAATAATATAGTGGAACATGAACTCAGTGGGACTGTGGTTCCTTGTGGACTATACTATGCAAACAATGTTTGCAGATATTGGACTGTGCTTGAAGATCTAGGCCAGTTGGTTGGAAAAACCCATGTTACCTGCGCATAGAAAACAAACCAAGAAAGGTTCTAATGGGTCATCCCTTGATGAAGTCGGGGCATATGCCCGGATGCGTGAGCCGATGGACTGTATGACCTTTGTGTGTGATGGAGGCCTACAGATACGGAGGCCAAAGCCTCATCCATGTGTCGTCACACAGCATGCATATTGATAGATTCGGGATAACAAGCAAGCCACATTTCAAGGTGAATCGTATGCATGTGGGAGAGATGCCCTAATGCGTCATAGAGCTGTGGTCGCATCAGGTTTAGGTGATATTGACTCATCTCTAGGGGATGACCTAAAATCCACACACTGGGATTGCAACCCCTTGGCTCATCGGCTAGACTTTGGTGACTCGCTAATGAGCATCTACTTGGACTGTGGGTCATAGAAAACACTGAGTTTGTCAGATAAAGCAAATGTGGTTTGTAGTCCACAGTTGAAGGTGGAGTGCTCCATGATTGTTGATTCTTAAGCCATATGGATCATTTTCCCATCATATTAGTTTAATTGTATTTTTTTTATGATAGAAATTATTTTAGAATTATTATTTGAATTTTTAAGAACCACGGGATACTTTATTTATAATTTTTAGATTTATAATATTAAAGATATTGATTTTACAATGGTTTAGATATTCAAATAATATTCTAAATTTTTTTTATTAATTTAAAAATATAAAAATACCATGGGGACCCACTGTGCACATGGGCCCACTATATTTCTAGAAGGTGGGGCCCATGGGTGCCTCCCTTGGGTGGCATGCCCCACCCTTATTCTCTTTCCTATTTTTTGGTGATATGGCATGTGGCCATATAGTTGGAAGTTATTGACTAAATATTGACTTGGTATATCTTTGAAAGATTTTGTGGAAAGATTGAGTAGACTTGTACTATTTTATGGTACACACAATATTTTGATTATATTTAATATATTTAATTTTTATTGATGGAAAAATTGTTTAGGAAATGGGGATAATGGTTCATGCACCTTCCATAATGTTGATGACCCATCTATGGAATAGATGACTCAAATCTCTCACCACAAGTCACCCATGATCAATGGTTCATATTCAATCTTACAAGGACAGGAAAGCCAATGAAAATCCTAATCTTGTTCAAAGCCTATAAAAAGGGATTTTTTCTACCTAAAAATCTCTACTCCTTATCTCTTGTAGCTAATTCCATATTTCTCTCATGTCCTAGAAAAGGCGCATGCCCCACTCTCTCATCTTTGATATGTCTCTCCAACATTGTAAAAGAACCTAAGGGTTTTAGGCTATGGGGTTATTCTCTCTCTCATCTCTCAAGTATAGATTTATGGTCAAGGGTTTTAGGTTATAACAAAAAGAGAAAGTATCTCTTTCAAACTAGGTTGCTAAGAGAATTCACCTGGGGTTTGAGTTTGTGATCAAAGAGGTTCATGTTCTATTGGTGTGGCTTGGTCTAAACTTGTTTTCCAGATTGAGATTGAAGATTGATCATTGATCCCGTACTATCGGATGGTGGTGACTCGTTGTGGGGTATAATAAGGTCGGTTGAAGTAATCTCCGACACTCTCTTTTTGTTTCTTCATATATTTAATTATATTGTCTTTATATTCCCAAGCATAAGAATTGTTGATATTTTCATTATTTAAATAAAATTGGTTTAGTGGCATCAATGTTTTTAAGATCTTAGATTTGTTAGTTTTATTTTCTTTGAAGCAACAATTATTATAATAAGACTACTTGTAAGTGATCTTTGCTAGAAAAAAAGAAAAAGAAAATAAAATGGGTGAAAATAAGAAAATAAAATAAAATAAAAAATAAAATAAAATAATATATATATATATATATATATATATATTCCCTGGCAAGATCGCATTAGTCTTTCTTTCATTGAGTTTGTGATCAAAAGGGTTCATGTTCTATTGGTGTGGTTTGACCTAAACTTGTTTTCCCGGTTGAGATTGAAGATTGATCATTGATCCCGCACCATCGGATGGTAGTGACTCGTTGTGAGGTGAAATAAGCATGGTTGAAGTAATCTCCGACACTCTCTTTTTGTTTCTTCCCATATTTAATTATATTGTATTTATATTCCCAAGCATAAGAAATGTAAATATTTTCATTGTTTAAATAAAATTGGTTTAATGGCATCAATGTTTTTAAGATCTTAGATTTGTTAGTTTTATTTTCTTTGAAGCAATAATTATTGTAATAAGACTATTGTAAGTGCTCTTTGCTAAAAAAAAGGAAAAAAAAACAAAAGGGTGAAAATAAGAAAAAAATAAATAAATAAAAAATAATATATATATATATATATATTCCCTAGGTAGATCACATTAGTCTTTCTTTCATTGAGTTTGTGATCAAAGGGGTTCATGTTCTATTGGTGTGACTTGGCCTAAACTTACTTTCTCAGTTGAGATTGAAAATTGATTATTGATCTCGCACCATCGGATGGTAGTGACTCGTTCTGGGGTGTAATAAGCTCGGTTGAAGTAATCTCCGACATTCTCTTTTTGTTTCTTCCATATTTAATTATATTGTCTTTATATTCCCAAGCATAAGAATTGTTGACATTTTCATTGTTTAAAGAAAATTGGTTTTAATGGCATCAATGTTTTTAAGATCTTAGATTTGTTAGTTTCATTTTCTTTAAAGCAAAAATTATAGTAATAAGACTACTTGTAAGTGATCTTTGCTAAAAAAAAAAGAAAAAAAAATAAAATGGGTAAAAATAAGAATATATATATATATATATATATATATATATATATATATATATATATATATATATATATATATATATATATATATATATATATATATACATGGCAAGATCACATTAGTCTTTCTTTCATTGGTATCAGTGCTATTGATATTTGATGTCATTAGTTGTCTTTTCTCTTTATTGAATATTTATTGAGTCTAGATCAAGCTTGGGAATGATATATAACAAAGCTAGTGACCTTTGTGGTCAAATAATACGCGTCGGTCAGAGAATTATTGGAATATTCAAACACCGAAAATGCACTTTATACAATGAGTATTCTGGATTATTGTGGATAAATGATATGACGAGAATAATAATATATTTTGCTACTGCATACTTCAGTGATATTGTGTGTATTTGAAATTATGATCTACCTGCAGAGAGAGAAAGTACCCGTTGAAAAACTACTTCCCTTTTTTCTTCCGATAAATTCATATATATATATATGAACGCACCTTACACGACACATGAAGGGAAGAAACGGAGATTTGAAGAAGTGAGATAGAGATTTTTGGATTCAAGTAAACTGTTGTTGAAAATTAAAATTAAGAAAATTATCTAGAAAAATGACATTTCTATATAAAAAATGCCACATTTTCAAGTCTAAACATGTCCCAAGGCATGAACATGATACTGGACACCCATTGGCCATGTGTATGTTCATGTGACACACGTGTCGGGACCCAACATGGCTGTTCATGTTTCATAGTTGTGAATAGATATGGAAATTGTTTTGGCTAGGCTTAAGGATATTTGTTTGGGAAATGTTACACGTGGCATTACTCACATGCATAGATTCTGTCATCAAATCTAAATGGATGGCTGAAATATCTTCAGTTCCATCATCAGCTTTTGAGCGGCAGATATTGATTCAATAGATTAGAATATTTCACTATTATGTTTTATTATATAAATCATTTTTCAATAAGATTTGGAGTGGGCACACAACAAATTTGAGGGGTGTTTTATGACCAAATTTGCGTTGGGCTTAATCCAACTCCCTTGTTTCACAAAACACCCTTTTAAATAGTTAGTACATTCAAGTCCTACTACAACTAAAAGCTCTCTCATTATCTTGCATATCCTCTCTCCGAAACTCTCTTATTCTTTCTCACAGAGACTCTTGAATGTACTTAATTTTAAGGGCAAGGGCATTTTTTAGACAAAAAGAAAAAAGGAATTCGGTTTAAGGGATGGGGTAGATGAAAAAAATAATAATAATAAAATTGTATGGTGTGAGATTATTTATTTATTTATAAAAAAAGTCACAATCATTTTTAACCATTAAATGTTAAATCTGATGGATTAAAGTGTGTCATAATAATAAAAAAAATTTAAGTTGAACTTTGTGCCGACATATTCCCAACCACCTGATTTCAGGTCTAATTATATCAAGTAAACGTCTTATTGTATATATTTCCTTCTTAGCAAGTCGCTTGAATGAAAACAAACATGGTTTTGCCCAAAAGATTTCGTGCTCGCACGAGTATACTGCCCATTTGCACCCTAGGCAAAACCCAATCTAGTACGTGTAGGAATCTAAATTTTGAGGGTGTAACGTCTTTAACTACCAACTAATACCGATTAAAAAAGGAAAAAGTTTATATAGAGACGAGGCTCTAAACAATCAAATTTAAGCCTACCTAAAAAATTTGATTAGAAGAGGTTGTTTTGATGTCCAAATATCTTCAAATTGATCATCTCGACATTACTACGCACGGACATGAAAAAAATATAGATTTCAAGTTTTAGAAATAATGTATTTTGTAACGCATTTTTGGACCGTCAATTTTCAAGGTTTTCATAGATTTGTCGATCTACACTATTTTTGAAAGCTTTAAACTTCATAAATAAATATGAAAATATATTTTAAGGGTATCACAAAGATTTCTAGTATTGAAACCATATTTCTCAACACCATTTGAAGGTAGGTTCTAATTTGATTGTTTAGAGCCTAGGCTCTATACAATCCGCACCCATTAAAAAAACCTTTTTAAATCACTCTCTATGCGCTTGAGAAAATTCTAAAGATTGAATAGAGAAGAAGTATGTTAGAAAAGATTGAAATCCCCATTTTTAAGGGTCAAATATGAGGATTCCCTTGTAAAACAAAACTTGTTTGTACTTTGCACCAAGTTTTTCCAGCTTGGCATACCTGCCTCACCTACAGTAAACCCACCAAGCAAACCTAACGAATTGGACCACACATCCTAAACAACCCTTCCATGATTGAAACAAGGACTTTCTAGGTTATGGTGACTCCAAAATTCTTTTGATGAAACAAATCCTCCATTGTAGGTGTTCAATTTACCAAAGGGAGCAAGTGTACAAAGTGGTCCCCTAGAAGTAAACTATATACACAAGCCCTCGAAAGAAAGTGAGAAAGGTCTGCACGGTTATGTCGGTCCTATAAGCTGAAACTGTACATTTGGTCCTATAGGCAAAAACCAGCTATGGGATCTTCCATGTTCTGAACTTTTACAATCACCTATGAGTCGTTCATTGTTTAATTTACATCGGCTCTTGCAACCTTAGATTCCATTGTCCATAGTGGATAATTAAGTTCTGATCTACAGTGAGATTTACAATCATTTTTAGACATTGGATATGCAATCTAATATATTGAAATGTGTCACAACATTTAAGAAATTTTATTGTATACATTATACCCAATTGATGCCACATCTTCAACGATTTCACATTCAATGGTTAACAATGATTGTGGCCTCCTTGTACCAAAGTAAATGACCTTATGGTGTATGTTCATTTTTTTAGCCTCATTTTTCCTATGATAAAGATCACTTGAGAACTTTGTGGTCCAATTAACTCTATGTAACGTCCTTTATAGGCTGCATAACCAAATATAAAATGGAAAAAGTCTATATAGAGAGGCTCTAAACAATCAAATTTGAGCCTACCTAAAAACTTTCATTAGAAGAGGTTGTTTTGATGCTCAAATATCTTCAAATCGATCATCTCGGCATCAAGATGTTTGGACATGAGAAAAAATATTGATTTCAAGTTTTGGAAATAGTGTATTTTGTAAGTATTTTTGGACCGTTAATTTTCAAGATTTTCATAGATTTGTCGATCTACATTATTTTTGAAGCATTAAACTTTATAAATAAATATAAAAATACATTTTAAGTCTATCGCAAAGATTTCTAATATTGAAATTACATTTCTCGACACCATTTGAAGGTAGGCTCTAATTTGATTGTTTCGAGCCTAGGCTCTATACAAACTACACCCATATAAAATTGATCCAAAAGGGCATAAATTGTCAAAAAATATATATATATGTTAAGCTGAAGGAAAATTGTTTCATGCGGGCTGGGCCGCATTTTTACAATATGTGGTCCAGATCTATAAATCATGCATCTTAAATAAGCATGCAAATAGGTGGTCCATCTAAAAACAAGTATAACTAACCATCGAAATATTTTCTTAATATAATTATTATTTTTAATTTTTAATTGTTTTTTCCATATTCATAATCTCCATGTTATAGATCAGATAAATGATCCTATAGGACCCTCCCCCACCCAGGTGTATAGGATCCCAAAGGATCACCATTAAATTTGTCACGGATGTATAGAAAAGTCAAGTCCTACATCTATGTGATAACTTTTTTAGATATTCATGCTAACTTTAATGGTGATTCTTTGATATCTTACACACATGAGTAAAGGAGAGTCCTATAGGATCATTACTCTATAGATTATATACTCTTTAAAAATAAAGATAAAATAATATAAAAACCTTGTCCTAAATTGAAAAAAGCCTTATAAGAAGTCTAGTCACCATAATTCTGTACTCCCCGGAGTGTACAGTTTATTACTCCGCTCGTATAATACCCAATCGATGCGTACTTGTAGGACTCAGATTCAACTCCTGCACCCAAATTTTAGAGAGGGGTGTTGTTGCTATAAGGTTTAGGCCCTAAACAATCAAGGAAAGCGTACATTTGAATGGTGTCAAAAGATGAATTTTCAATAGCAAAAATCTTTTTGATAGCTCGAAATTTTAATTTTTGTCTCTTTTTATAAAATTTAAAGTATAAAAAATAGTGTAGATCAAGCAGATCTATAAACACTTAAATTGAAGACTTAGATAATGCATTACAAGAAGTACTATTTCCCGAACTTGCAATCTATTTTTTTTCACATTTATACATCTCAAGGTTGGGATGATTGATTTGAGGGTTTTCGACATCAAAACAACCTCTTCTAGTCAGTTTTTGAGATGCCTCTTACTTTGATTGTTCAGAGCTCAACTTTATATAAACTTTTCCCTTTTCGGGTGCTTATATAGAGTGTAGGCTCTAAACAATCAAATTAGAGCTACAAATTTAGTGTCGAGAAATGTAGTTTCAACATTGGAAATCTTTGTGATAGCCTTAAAATATATTTGTATATTGATTTGTAAATTTTAAAGTTTCAAAAATAGTGTAGATCGACATATCTATGAAAATCTTGAAAATTGACTGTCCAAAATCCATTACGCAACACACTATTTCCAAAACTTGAAATCTATTTTTTCTCATGTCCATGCATATTGATGTCGAGATGATCAATTTGAGGATATTTGAGCATCAAAATCTCTTCTAGTGAAGTTTTTGAAGTAGGCTCTAATTTGATTGTTTAGAGCCTCGGCTCTATATAAACTTTTCTCTTTCCTAAATGGATGACCTCTTCAATTATTACCTTAGTGAAAGTAAATATTCAAATCTCAGTGTCTATGTTCCAGAAAAGAATAACACCTGGGCCAATATTTGGGGGCCTATATCTTTATGAACAACTCAAACTCTACATTGTTTTTAAAAAATAATTATCCACTGATTTTTAGGTCGAATCCTTATATAAAAAATAAAAAATAAATATCAAATAGCTCATTCACATTAGGTGAATATGAAATCCTCATATAAATAAAATAAAATAAAATAAATCAAAATGCTAATTCACAGAGGAAGTAAGTGTACAGCATGCTCCCGCAAAAACATAGAACACAATCAATCCAGTAATGAAGATTCTTGTTCACGCCTTCAAGTGCATGAACATTGTGCTCTGGTGGCCAACCAAAATGTGCACACCCCCTTAAATTATTCTCTCCATTTTCTCAATCTACCTTTCCATTTAAGCCAAGTCCAGCTCAAAAGCACTGCACCCTCTGCAACACAAAGCAAGAACATAACGAGCTTTCATCATGACTCTGCCTTTACTTTTATCTTCTCTCCTCTTTCCCATCGCACACTCTTCAACCCAACGTGCAGAATAATGACCTTTTTCTTTTTCTTTCTTTTCTCTAACTTACAGGTTGTTACCTATCTTCTCTCTCTACAATTTAATCTTCTCTCTACCTTTAATTGTGGGGTAGTGTTCCATGCTCAAATAAATAGGTTTGGGAGTTTGTATAGTTCTTGTAACTGTCTGGTGGGAGATTTTATTCAGATAGAAATGTGAGGTATTTGATGAGAGAGAGAAACCCAACAAGAATTTGAGGCCAAGTTTTATGAGAGAGAGATCCAAACTGTAATTTGAGGTCAATTAGAGAAAACCCACGTGAGAATTGAGGTCAATTAGAGAAAACCCAAGTGAGAATTGTGACCGTAGTTCGTGAATTTCGTGATGGGTTTGACAGGGGAATTGGTTAAAAATGTGTTTGTGAAGAGCCGACATGTGGCTTCGAGGAGCAGCAGTGTAAGATTTTTGCACACCCACCCTGTTTTTTTCATCCAATCTGTTTGTCAATTCGTTTTTCTCTTTCATAATTCTTGAATTTTAATTTCGGGTTCAATGTAGATTGCGTTCTCATTTCTTGTATGCATTTACTTTTTATTTGTTCTTCAAGGATAACTGACTGATTATGTAGAACCTTTTGGTTAACTTCCGTTTTTTGCTACAACACTTAACTTGGATTTCTGATTTTTCACTTACTGAGTTCCATGATTTTGATTTGATTCTTCGAATTTTACTTCTTTTGATGTATCTAAATCATTTCATGGATCTCCTGTTCCATGGCTTTGGATTTAATGGTTTTTCATCTTCCTAATGTACTAAAATTTCTGGTTCTTGGTGAGTTCTTCAATTTGGTTTTCATCTTCTTTATGCATACCAAGTTTGTGGTTTTTCTCTGAGAATTCATCCACTGGCTTCTAGTTCTTGATGCACTCAACAGCTATTACTTCTTTGAATGTTCTTAGCAGTAAATCTGCTCTGTTTTCTCAAAATCAGGCTTTTCTTCAATGGCTTTCCAATTAGGTTGTCATCTTCATTACATGCACAGTTTTTAGTTCTATGAGAGTTCTTCAAATGGGTTTTTGGTTTTTTTAACCCTGAGTTCATCAATGAAATTTTATGAATTCCTTTCAACAGTCAAAGGGTGTGGGGGTCGATAAGAGTAAATGGAGCTTGGTTCGGTCGTACTTGTGTGGAGACGACTTCAATTCAGTTCTCGCAGAGGAAGACACTGAGTCAATAAGGAGCTCAGAACCAACTGTAACACAACTTGTAACAGAAGAAGGTTCTGAGATTGAACAAAGTCAAATTCAACGCAGCGAGTCGATCAAGAGTTCTGAGGCCACTGTAACACAGCCTGTGATAGAACCTTCAGATACTGAACAAAGCCATGCTCATGTTTCTGAGGAGGAATGTGAAGATTTGATGAAGGAAAAGTCAGCAATTGAAGGGCTCAAGAAAGAGAAAGCTGCACTGGTTATCCAAGCGGCATTTAGAGGCTTCTTAGTAAGTGAATTCAATCTCTTCATGCCTCCGTGTGTGTATCACTGAAAAAAGGGTTCTTCTGTTAGGACCTGAATTCTCTCCCTACTCTCAAACTGGATAGGCCTACTGTGGCAAGTGTCAATGAGTGATAATTATAATGATCATCATATCAAGTAAAAACATTTTATTAGGAATCGTCACTGATAATTATATGGAATATGAACAGTTTACTTATTCTTGAATATCAATTATCTCTAATGTTAGAGTAATTACATTATCAGTATCTCTATTTTTAATATCATCACTATAGTTAGAATAATCGCTAAAATAAAACATCATATGCAGAAGCATTATTGTACACATTCTTACTTCCTTATCAGTAGTTGGTTATGTTAACCCTTGATAGTGCCATCTATGTTGATTTATATGTGGTTCGTTATATAAATTTAGTCACTCATGTTTTATCATTCCTCCACTTTCTTGTATCTCATTCCTACCACCATGAAAGTATCATTCTTAATCTTGTTTCTAGTTATAAGATCATGTATCCTTGAAAAATCTGGTTAATATTATTTGCACATGCTTTAAATATGAGAATATTTTCTTATAAATAGTATGCTCCCATTTTCCCAACATATTTGCCTTCAAATAGTGTGCTCGCTGTGTGCGTGCATATCCATCCACACATGTACGAGTATACAGACTTACAAGATATGTCTATCTAGTTTTTGTTTGTTTCTCACTGGTTTCAGCAGTTTCATGGTTCTTTTTAACAATATATTGGTGTTTGGTTTTAAGACTACCCGCCAACAGAGAGAAACAAAAGAGTTGGATTCTGTAAATGAAGTGGAAGGAGAGGGAAATGCAAACATGGAGACAATGGGCAGTAGAGTTGAAGCTCAAGTGGGGGATTCTGTTTCCTTTCTTAATGTTCCTTCGCGAAGTGGGACTGTAAGACGCCGGGTGCAACATAAGCGCCAGATCCATGTCCGAAAGATCAAGGTAAATTATATTTTTTTCTCTAATTATTTTAGTATTTATCAATTGATGCGATGGCCACGTTTTTTTAGAGAATGTAAGGCACCAGTTCCACAGTTAGGTTTTGGTGCTGTGTCTGGATAGCCAACTAGGAAGGTTTAGTGCGTCAGTTATGTTGTTTAAGAAACCTCATTTATCTAGTAGATAAACTTAGCCAGTTATGTTGTTTAAGAAACCTCATTTATCTAGTAGATAAACTTAGCTATGCACTGGATGGGGTTAACATATACTTTTCTTTTGTGCTTATTATTCGAATAGCTTGTGCAGCCATCTATTTTGTGAATTGGAACTGCCTACAACTTCTGAAGGAAATTGTTTCACCATTCACATTGACATTCACACTTTCTGATTTCAAAGGAACAGTAAGCATATGACCAACACTCTGTATGCTTTCATACTTATCATGTGAGAACAATATTTTTTCTGGTGGCAGGAAGACTGGGACGACAGCACAATGAGCACCAATGAGTTAAAGTTAAGAATTCAGAATAAACTTGAAGCAATGACTAGACGTGAGAGGGCCTTGGCATATGCCTTCTCTCAGCAGGTAAAACCATGAATTACTTGAGGATACCCAGTATGCTTATCTCTTGAGTATTTCATGTAATTCGTCACCCTGAATTTCTTCTTTTGTTAATCGACCACAGTTAAGAACTTGCACAAAGAGGAACATGGTCAAAACCGAGAGCTCGGATCAAAACATAGGATGGAGTTGGTTGGAGAGATGGATGGCCACCCGTCTTCGAGAGAGCTCAAAGATTGATGCATGTAACTTTCCTGAGCCAATCTCTCTTGATAAGAAGCTCTCAGTGAAATCCACTGTGGATGAAGAGAGAGAGGCAGTGGAGAGCTGTGCTTCAAATGATATCTCCAATGCTTACGATTCATTTATAAAAGCAGCTGATCAGACAAATGTAGATGGATATGGACCACTTAGGAACCGGGCTACAGCCACAAGAAGTGCATCAAGGCATCAAGTGGCACCTAGCTACTTAGCTACTACTCATTCAGCGAAGCTTAAAGCCCATGATATGTCTGGTGCAAAATGTATCTTAAGTTCATGAGTTTCTTAAGCTGAATGTGTAGTTTCTCTTAAATTTCTCAAGTTAAAGCTGTTTC
Source organism: Amborella trichopoda (assembly GCF_054954075.1). Taxonomy (NCBI): domain Eukaryota; kingdom Viridiplantae; phylum Streptophyta; class Magnoliopsida; order Amborellales; family Amborellaceae; genus Amborella; species Amborella trichopoda. The sequence continues at coordinate 30,358,252 of NC_142345.1, read as the reverse complement.
ATGGATCTTCTGATAACTTAAGGAAGTCTTTTCAAAGTGAGATGCCCTCTAGAAAGCATGTTTAATTTTTTGCATATACATGAAGCAAATCACTTCATATGAGTTACAACAGCATAAAGCCCTCTAAAACATTTGTTTTTCACTTGGAAAGAGGGCGAAGAGTTCCTGCACACTGCAATTCTTATTTCACTCCTTTTCCTACCTTGATGCTAAGCAGAATAATTGCAATACGGTGATACTCCGGATTTTTTTTTTATTCTTTTTTTTTTGCCCTTCTGTGCATTAATATAGAACAGCATGAATTTGAATCATGCCCCATGAAAAATTCATGCCCCATGAAAAATTCATGCCCCATGAAATACGTACAACCAAAACCTAGCAACAATATCATGGTAAAATAGTGAAACTTGGTTACTTAAGTCTGGCAGCCCCAAAACCAATTCATGGAGAATACAGAACTTGGTAGTTTAAGAGTTGCTACAGCACAAAACCCTGTAATACACAGTTACATGGGCATGGAGGCAAATCAAACCAATAGCCTGAAATAATAAACAATTTCCTTCAAACAGAAGTATAATAAACAATTTCCTTTATACGGAAGTACTGCTAGCTGATACACAATATGCCAATATAATTTTTTTCATCGATAAGTTAATAAACAAATAAATTTTACATTATGCTGTACAGAAGTGTCCTCTTCTGTTCATCCCCACCCTACCTATCAGAGCATTATTACTTCTCCCAAAAATCCAACAATTTAAATAGATAGTCCTGATTGGATAAAACAATCGCTTCTCTCTAAATATTTGAAGAATGAGATTTCAAATATTTCACCAACTGGAAGTATACCATAACCTAATCTACTATGGAAAACCAGAGTTCATTGGGACACAAAATGGAGTGTGGAACCCACTGAATCATGTTCGGTATGGTGCATCCCACTCCCCATCATCATTTGTCATTTCATCATCTGAAAATCATGATCAGAAATGGACTACAGTTTCCTGTAGTCCATGGGACCACAGCATACTTTCCCAATTACCAGTCCTTCCCTTCCTCCTTTCACATCTATCCCACATCTAGTATGTCAGATCATGAACAAGGAGCAGACTTGCTAATCTTGCTACCCATTTCAGATCCCTGGCATAAAACTTTTAATCGACAAGATTGTTCAAGCATCAGTTTATATATTGAAGGTTGATCCCATGCTACCAAAGAGAACTCGTCTCCATACTTATCCAAGCCTTGGACGGTTAACTGCCACACCAAGGCTCCTGCTCCTGCTTGTTTCTTCCGTGCTGACTCAAATATCTTATCATATACTATCTCCAACAAAACACCACCACCATGAGGGTCATGCATATTGCCACGCAGTGAACCAACTTCAGTGAAAAGCACTGGTTTCTTCAGAACATTCTCCCCGTCATTTATATGAGAATCAACCCACTTTGAAAGATACTTGACCTTCTCTTCCAGCCTGGCATTCGGGATCCTAGTAGACAACAAAAAAGATAAAAATGAATAATATAAATGAAACTAGTATGAAAAAAAAGTATATATAATGGTGGATTTTTATGCAGATTTGGGGTTAAATTTTCACTAACCAACTATCAGGATAGGAGTGAACAGAAGCAAAATCAATGTACTCCGACTTTGAGTCCTGAATGAAATCTGATCCCAAGGAAGCTGCCCAGCTGCCAGGATTTACATTTGATTTTTCGGGTGTTGTGGGCCCATAAAACCCTTCAAGGCCAACAGTTACAAGATGCTTATGGTCCAAAAATTTAATATGTGCTGCCATCTCATTGATCCAAGCCTGTTAACAATAGAATATTGACATCAGAAAGAACATGTACTAAACAGACTTAATTTGATAATGAACTCACCAGATTGATACCTATGGAGCTAGGTACAAAGTGGTACATTTTTTTTGTGATAAATTACGATCTTGAATTCTATTGATGAGATTGAAAGTGACAAAATTAATGCACATGTGTCCTATGACAGACTTTATAAAAAATTAGGAACTATTACAAAAATAGGAACAATTTAAACTATATTTCTCTAGCTATAAAAGGTGGATCTATGCGTTATTTCTTTGGCTATGTGATCCACAAGTATGTTGGAGGGTGACACTTAAGCCTTGTATGTTGTCTTGAATCTCACTAAAAAGTTCTTGAAGTTTCCAGTTTGAGGAATCCTGGGGCCATCTGAAACCATTAGTGAAGTCTCCTTCCACAATAAGAGGGCCTCACTCAGATTTATATATTCTGAGACCAGCCAAAAGGGCCTTCACTTGGCTTCACAAGCAGTGCAAGTATCCCCTGGACCAAAGTACAAGCATAGACCTTTCCCCTGGTCATTCCGAAAAGGGCTTCTTATACCTAATGTAACTGGGTTGCCCTTAGAACTGCATCAGAATGTAACTTGATGGTGTTTGGGGGAGGTGGGATCCAACTTTGAGGTCTTTTGTTCTTTGGGGTTGAAGCAATATACTGTGGGGTTGAAGCAATATACTGCCAATGTAGATGAAGATCTTGGTGTGTATAACACCAAATGCTATTTTTACAAGAATGCAGTCAATCACACAGCCCAAATCTTTTCAATAGTTACAACTGACTAAGAGTATTTACCTTCTAAAAGGTCATTGCATTTCATTCCAGACAAAGCAGCCATAGCATAGGCAATAAGCCAATGTGCCAAAGAATGAGGCCCAACGGTGGAAGTGGGGAGGAGGCCCATTGTTGAAGAAATTCTTCCACTGTTCTTGGAAGAACCCATGTAAAACCTACAATAAAAGAACATACTGACTGGGCTACTTTACAATGGAGAAAAGATGGAACACTGTTTCCCCTCCATTCCCACATATTAGGAATAAGTACACTACAGTCTCAGAGATGGTTAAAACTTAGAAGTGAGTGTTTTACCTAGTATAGCCAGTCATCCAGAAACCTGAACATTTTGTGGAGCTGAAACAGCCCATACCTTTTGCGCTGTCACTAGTGGAGTGAAAAACATGCCGAAACCCAGGAAAAGGACCTTACTGAGAAGATTTCCTTGCTTCTCGGGGTCTAAACCCGAAACAACTTAAAAACCCATGAAATTGGGATGTATGCCCGCTGGAGAAACCTTTGCAGTTCGATGTACTCTGTGATCTCGTCTTAGAGGTTCTGCCTGATAAATGAGTTCCATGAGGGTCAACCACTTGTTATTTTGAAGGACTAGGAAACCAAGATTTTGATGTTGGAGGGCAACTAAGACAAAGTAGGAGATCTCTCAGCAAGTACTTGTGCACCTAACCAAAAGTCTAACAAGAACGAATTCTATGCCTGGAACCAACCATGAATCTGATGCACAATTGTTGGGACAGAGAGCGAGATCAGGATGGAAGCGGGGATCATGAAAGGCTAGAAGATTCCTATAGTTAGGAGCACAGTTTGTACAATGCATATGTCGGGGGATCAAAATCCCCAAATGTTAGGGGTCTCATTCCTAACCTCTTGGGGATCTTGCTTCCAACCTTAAAGAGTATTTATGGTCCAGAACTATATATACCTTTTAACGTAGAGACCTCTTTATTTATAGCCAGCAAGAATGCAATATATTATATATATAGTTGGTTGTAAATAAAGAAAATCATTAGTTTAGTCATTATCTTGGTCATAAAGATGGGGATCAGGATCCTTAACAATGGGGATCGAGATTCAAAATTTAAGAATCAAGCTTGAAGATCCCCTTTTGGGAGCTCTGAAATATACCAGCACTTCCAAGAGCCTAGGCATCTCTCAAACTTCTCATTGACACTATCCAAAGTATTTTCTTCAGTTCACTCACACAAGGGGACAGGCCAACATATCTACTGGGCAACAGTTCGATACTATACCCCAATGATTGGCCAAACCTTTTAGGGATCAAATAGATTGAGATCCACTCCAAACAGTGTTGTCTTATTCATGTTAACTCAGAGTTGAGAGGCAAACTCAAAGCACCTAAGAGTAACCAAAAGCAATCTATCTTGGATTGATGATGCAGAAAATCAACATATCATTGGGATACTTAAGATGTGAGATCAAGGGTACATTGCAGCTAGCTTTGAATCCTTGGATCAGCGTGGCAGCATATAACAAGAGATCATTCTGCTGAAATTGTCAGCTATAACCTAGAATAGAAAAGGTGATAGTGGATGCCTTGACGAAAGCCTCTAAAGCAAGAGTAAAAGCCACAAGGAGTTCCATTGAGAAGGACATAATCTAACTGATGAGATACAGGCAATGATCTAGAAACACCATTTCTTCCCGAACCCAATGAGGGACATGCTTTGATCTAGGACCATCCATTCTACATGATCATATGCTTTTTCTAGGTTCAACTTACAAATGATACCTGGAGTTCCTAGTTAGCATCTTTGGTGAATCCATTCATATGCAATCAATGCACCATCAAAGCTCCTTGGGATGGAGAGGTTACTTCATTTAGGACCTCTCTTAACCTTGAAGGAAGTGCCATAACAGGATCCTATAGGTGCTACTTAAATGGCTAATAGGTTGGAGATACCTACTTTCTTCAGCCCCCTCTTTCTTTCTTTTTTTTTGAAAATAGCACTCAAGGCCTTCTGAAAGTGCCTCTAGAATGGAACACCAAGAAAATTTGCATGTCTTCTATATAAAAAAACCCATGCTTAAAAGCCTTCAAGTCCCAGAGCTCCATCTTAGCCTAGACTAAAAAATGGCATTATTCACCTCTTCTCTCTCTCAAGGTCTCTCCAATCAATTCACAGTAGCCTCTGATAATCTGTTGAATTGAACATTATTCATTCTAGGTCGCAATATCTATTTCCGCTCGAAATAGATCTTCGAAAATTTGGATGCATACAACTCCATCCAAAAAAAAAAAAAACTTCGGATGCATACATTCTCTATTTCGGACTTCTCTATTTCGGACTTCTCTTAGTAGACCTTCCCCTTGACTTGATATTAGAGATAGCTTTATCCGTTCTTCTGCAATCGGCAGTTTTATTCAAAGAATTGGCAGTTCTATTGAGAAAAAACTCATGTTTCAGGCACCTTTTTTATGAGCAATTTAATCCATGATCTGTCTACCAAATATTTCTCTTTGTTTCCAAATCTCTTCAAAATCTGCTCTTGCATGCAACCTGCTTTGGCGCTCTCATAATTTCAAAGTTTCTTACTTCTTCGACACCATCTGATTCAGATATCTCAGAAAGCAGGCCCCTTGTTCTAGATTTTAAGTTCCCAAAGGATGATTTATTCCATTATATGAGCTTCCCTTTCAACAGCTGAAGCTTCCTACAAATTTTTAATCCCATCCAGCAGGAGATGTCAAAGGAATTCCACTATGTTTTAATTAGATTGTAGGCATATTTATCTTTGAGACAAAGAAGTTCAAATTTGAATTGTTTTGGTCCAGATGTTCACTGACATGTGTCCAAGCACACCGGGAGGTAGTCTGAGGTGAGTTTAGGAAGCACAAAGGAGTGATAACCTGGAAAACAGATTTCCTGTTTGCGGATTGGAGAAACTGATCAAGTTTTGTCAAGGTGGTTGTTCACAACAATTGGACCATGTGAAATTTGTTCCATTCAAGGGAATGTCGAGAAGGTCATGAGGGTTGAGGAAAACTGAGACTGGGTGTAATTCACCTATTTCTACTTTTACAAAAGGTCCAATGAGATGCATTGAAGTCTCCTCCCAGCAACCAAGGTAGGCTGAAATTGTCAAGATGGAATCTCACTCAGGCCAAAATGATTCTCTCATAGACAATTTGGGATAATATCCTTGGTCTAAAATAATATAAATATAGAAAACGTAGAGCGTTCACATTTGATGTTTGTGAGATATTAGGCCCGATAGTACCCAGACATCCCCCGAGCTTCCTTAGGCCGGGATAGCTTCCCACTCCAGTGGGTTTCTACCCCACAGAGGTGATTAGTCTGGGGTTGGGGCATCCATTTTAGTTTCTTGGACGGCAAGAATGTAAAGCCTTTTGGACCGCTAAAAGTTCAGCAAATCCCATTTCATTGGGTCCTCTTCCATGTCCTTAGATAGAATCATCACGTTAGCAGGAAAGAGCAATAAAGACAATAGCAGCCGTTTTCCAGTTGAAAGTGGGAATATGTTTCTCATAGTTCTTTAATTCTCTGGTTCCCAGGCCCTTTTCCTTTGCCCCCATTTGTGATTTCTCAGAATTCTTTCCTTCTTTTCTTTGGCGGCATTGGCTCAAGATGCATCCTTAATCCTGCCTACGGACAGTTCATGAGTGAGGCCATGGCAATTATCATCCCCTCAAGGGAGTCATCAGCAATTATACTTCTTTCCTCAGCTGCGTCAATGAATCCCACTGATTCCCAATCCAAAGGAATCCATGTGGTACTTGTTGCAGGGTGAGGTGATTGTCTAAGCGAGGTGTTGGCATCCCATGGAGCATCTACAGCAGACGGCTGGAGGGCGACCAAGACAGGATGTAGGTGAATGAAAACAGCAAGTTGATGAAACAGAGATCATTTGGGAGGGAGAGGTTGGGAAGAGAAACAGAAGGTTAGGTTAGAGAGGGATCAAGCATGTAAATTCTTTGTTTGAAAGAGAACGAGAAAAGCTGGATAAAAAGGACTCTTAATTGCTAATATCACATGATGGATCATTGGTGGTGCATATAGGTTTGGTTTCAAATTGTCACCTTGGTGCCAAACTGATATTTCTATAAAAAATGGTCCTAATAGTCCTCTGCAGGAGCTATTGTCCAGATTTATATGGTTAGTGCAAGCAGAAGAGGATTCTGAGGAGTATTCTTCAGATATGGTGCTTTTGTTTTTTCTTCCCTGATTTCTGGTACTCGGCCTTGGTGGGTTTTTAAGCACGGGGATTGGATGCTTTGGCAAGAATAATGATAGAGATTGGAAGGCTGGCAAAGACTTTGAATTTCTGCTTTACTGGGGGTAATACATTTCTCATGGTAAGTATTTTTGTGGGTTTTCTCTGGCTTGAGGGTCAACGCATATGGAAGTACAAGGTTTGTATGGTTTGCAGCATGAATATATTCTTGTTGGATGTTGCAAGGTAGTAGGGTACCAATTTTGTGGCAGGGGTCTGGAGGGTTCTTTGTGGGTAGGATAGTAGATTTACATAGCCAAGGCCCTTGCTAGGTGGCAGCATTGAATGGGGGAGCTTGACAGACATTGCTAAATAGGGTGATGGTCAAAGGAAACAAAGCTCTCAGACGAGGGCCTTGCGAGGGAAAACAGACTTGCAGAGGCGTTCATCATCCTCAGAATTTAAAAAAATAAAAATCTATTAAATAAGATCAATGCTTGAACATGAAATATTCAACAGGGATGCACCATGTGAATGAATCCTCAATTCTTTTTACCTGGAGAAGAGGGGCAGATGAATTGGAAACACATCTGGGCTCATTAATGAGTTCCCAAGCAAATATGGCAGGCTCCTCAGAGTACCTAACCCCACTGAAACTGTTTTTTCTTGTCAGTATTGTCTGTGGCATGGAAACAAGAAGAAATCCCACATTAGCTTAATCTTTAGCAGCAATTAGTTACAAGACCATTAAAATAACATCAGTCTAGATCATAAATAGTGACCTTCAAACAATAGAGAATATATGCATAGAAAGAGATCCCTGGTCCAATGCATTGGGAAAATACAAATATCCAGCAGCTAGCAATCCTGTTCTCGCATATTTTCAGTTCAAATTTTTTTGCATACTTAAGATTCTCTGAATCCATGTATCTTTGCTTCAACAAACAAACTAAGCAACTTGATGATGCTTGAACCAGGTGAAATACGCTATGAACTACACACAAGTTTCTGATTCAACAAAATTTTGGTACTTTATTTATACTTGGAATACTTGAGGCATTTTTCTTGGTATAAAATTAGGTGAGGAAAAATAGTTTCACTACACTAAACTATCGATAGTATATTTTTTTCCCCCCTTTGGGATATCATATTGTTATCAAACAGCTATATTGACATATTTAAACAATTTTGGATCATCTTAGAGTAATCAGGAGTATTCAACTTTAAAAACCTTGAAACAATAAAACATTTATAAACTACATTATGTAGTTTCTTTTCTGATAAGCGCCAATATAACTAGTGTAGATAATAATAATACATGCAGTCAATATACTATATTTATATACATTTTTCTTTTGGGCAAGTTAGCTGAGATTTGAATCTCATGCATATGTTGCAGCCCATTATGTCAAAGCCAGGCATTTGTTGCAACCCATTATGTCAAAGTCAGAACACATAGCCAAGGTCCCAAATCACAATTTAAAAATTAACTTTGATGAAAATGCGGAGACTTTTTGTAATTTCACAGAATTATTAAAAGAAAACCAGTTCTTAATCCATAAAAGATAATAAAAATAAATAGTTACAATCATTCAGCTTCTTAAAGGAATCTCAGTATTTATTTTGACAGTCGTCCAACAAGTTTCAGACGGCTATTCTGTGCAGCTGATTTTGCTATAGGTAAAAAGACCTAATGCGAATCGAAGTTCAAATCCACGTATCAGGTGAGTTTCCACCTAAAAACGTATTAATTCCAAGAAGAGGGCAATTTGATGGCTACGTCGTTAACCAGATTCTTCTATTTCGTCCATATTTGGGAAGTTTGTTTGCAAAATTTCAGTGAATTTTAATGAGTTTCAATTTGGGATTTGGCTTTGGTAACAGTAAAACAAAAAGATAGCCATTCTAATTCTTCATTGCTATATGAAGAAAGCATAGATTCTCTAATCATTTTTTGCCATGAAAAATCGATCCAGTGTGACCCTTCTCGAACAATCTATTAAATTGTCACTATGTAGTTGACAAGGGGTAACTCGCTAAATCATACTGCAGCAGTCATTTAAGAATTGCGACAATAATATTCTTCATAGCCATAGTTGAGAAAGGAACCAGTCTGAAACCATTTTGTAGCATAAGCAGATCAAACCAGAGTGATCCTCCTTGATCAAATTGTCAATAGAAAACCTATTCTTGACAATACCATGAAGTGTCCTATGCAGTTGAGTGTGATGTTTTTGACTCGCAATTAAGCAAAGCTAATGGGGGAAATGGCAGCCAAACTAACCCCAACCACAAAGTGATTTAAATGCAGTTTGTGAAAATCTAGCAGATGGCTACCTGCATTTTGAAAAGAATGAAGATTCATTTTTATTTGCAACCAAACAAGGGTTACTTGTTGAATTATAATTTGGCAGTCATTCAAGAGTTCCATGATAATCTCCTTGTCAGTCCATTGCTGTAGTCAAGTAAGGTGTAATCATTTTTTACCATGAGCAGATCAATCCAGAGTGATCCTTCTAGATCAAATTCTTATTAGCAAACCTATTCTTGGCAGTTTCACGACGAGTTTCTGTGAAGTTGAAGTGTGATCCTTTTAAATCGTCATTAGGAAAAACCATTCATTCAAATGCAGTTTGTGAAAATCCAACAGATGGCCATCTACATTTTGAGACAAATGCATATTCATTTTCATTTGCAGTATAACTCATTGAAGCATAACTTGGCAGTCATTCAAGGGTTGTCATCCGTGTGTTGACACACACACGTAGCTTCATTGCTTCAAAGTTAGATTTACGAAATTGGATTTACAAAATCCTGTACAAAATTGGATAATTGATCCCTATGAATTGAAAATTTTGACTTCGAAGAATTGCCAAACAATCATTTTCCTCTACTTGTTGATTTTCTGAAGGGTAATTTTTGTTATTTTATAGATTTCAAATAAAGGTAACATAGAAACAACATGAAGAATCGTTAAAGAACAATGTAATCGAATAGCAACCAGGATAAAATAGTCACTAAACCTCAATGTACCTAGAAATGACAAAGCAAAAAACACAGTTATTACCACTTCCGGATAGTAACACGTGACAATTTCACAGAATTTACCTTGATATAATCCTTAAAGTAGCCCTTTATTGTCAGATCTGAGAAAAATGAATCATCTGAGAAAGTCACATTAACTCCATCTTCTTGTGCCCATTTCACATACTGACGCTTTCCACCAAATGCGTTCAGATTGTTTACTAAACTAAGAATCAGCCTGATCTTGTACTTCCGTGCTTCAACGATGACAAAGTCCAGTGCCTGGAATCAGAACTCCATGATTGAATATAGTATTTCAAAAAAAAAACAGAAGAATCAAAACCAACTGATGCTTGAAGAGCACCATCCTTTTTGGTTTATTATAGGCAAATAATGAATAGAACACCACATATGCGATACAGATACTTCACGCGATCCATAAACATCTGGCATGATAAGTTCTAAATTCAAATAAAATCCCACAGGTTCAGATAACACTCGTCAACAAAATCATTGTGTTAAAATAAAATGTAAAGGATTTGAGATGGAAGGGGATATTGGGCAAAAGTTAAAAATGGACCATGCTACAAGCCAAGTGAAAGATATGAAATAATTAATAAATGGCACCAGGTGAAAGTATAGCTTCAAGGCATGAGTTCTATGTACCTCACATTAATGTCTTGCTCAATGTAGTCAGATTCGCTTTGCTTCGGCTGAAGAGGCCAAAGTCTTCAGATTTTCGGCCTAGAACGAAGCGAAGCAAAGCTGTAGTGCATCCGTTTCGGCCTGCATCAGGCTGCTTCGGGCCACTTCAGTTTGATTCGGCCTCTTTGGGCGAAGCACAAAATTGTCCTTTAAAAAGACAATTATGTGCTTTGGCCTGCTTCGGTGTGATTCGGCCTCTTCAGCTGAAGCTCCAACCCCTTCGGCCGAAGCATAGAATTGTCTTTTTTTTCTTATTGAATTTTTTATTTTTGAAATATTTATACATATAAATATATACTTTATTGATATTAAAAAATTTTAAAAATTCCAAAGTCTTCCTCCAAATCAGCCGAAGTACCGAATTGCTTCATTTTCCCACCCAAACCGAAGAAGACTCGGAAGCGAATCTGGCAACACTGGTCTTGCCCTTGAAAGGTTTTACCTATCTCATTACAGCACATTCAAAGAGCCAAATGAAGGGCAAAGGCAAACTGCACTAACAATTCTTCTTCCAGGATGATATTCTCACCAATAATTCGACTATTCCCACCCAAATCATGGAAGGCAGTATCAAAGAACTGAGTCAATAATTCTTTTTGAAGATTTGAGTCAAGTATTGCGGCCCATGTTTTGGGGGTGAAATAAGCAAACAAGAGTGACAATAGCACCCCCCTTTCTCTAGTGAGCTTGCATGATGCATCAAGTAAATTGTGTTGAAAAATGAAAACTTGATCACTCCTAGTAATTGAATCTTCTCAATCCACTAATGAATTACACCCAAGAAACATGATATTACAATTGACAAGCATCCATGGGATCATGTTCATATCAAGGTGGAGCTTGCCACTCTCACCACTCAGGTTTCGTGAGAAGTGGGTCAGGACGACTTTGTTTCAAAGGCTATAGACATGCATAGTTGTAAATCAGTTGAGGATTAAATAGGTAAGGGACTACAGAGCGATAAACTTGTGCAGGTAAGCCAAAAATGTTTTTGGGTTTGAACGAGAGTTGAGTAGCAAGGGCCTTTCTCTGAAAGGAATGTAACACTCTCTTAGATATGAATATTGTCTATTTGATTTCCTTGGCCTTTTTCTGCCAAAGATACACCACAGTTTAACATCACACAAGAGTTTTATGCCACAATTCGAACTCCTCAAGTTGACTACAAATAACTTTAGAATGGAACTACAAAAGAAAATAGGATCAAGAGACTGCATAGCAATAACAGACATATTAAGCCCAGTTGAATTAGAGTATAAAATGTCATGTCTTTCCAGTCCAAATTCAAGAAACTAAATCCACAATGAACCACGTGCAAATCCAATAACCACATTTTTTGTTTCTTTGAGTTGGTCAGAGGTTGGCTTGCAACCCTAGTCCAATGATCACTTCCTTATTATAAAATCCAACAATTTGAATGAATATTAAATCATCCCTCAATCAAACACCATTCATATAACAGCAGATCATTGAGACCTAAAGTCCCATCCGAAAATTATGTGTGCATCACAGAAGGAACGTAGGAAATTCCAAAATAATCTGGCTCCTGACAAGAAAATTAAAGGAAACCCCCCACCAAAACCAAAGAAATGTTAGAACAAATCCAAAGACAAGCTAAAAAAATTTCAGACTGGATCATCAAACACCCACACATAAAACCACCTCCAAATGGAAAACCATCTTTCAATCAGAGATAGAAAAACAGTAACCCAATTAACCCAAAACAAACATATCTTTCAACGATTACTAGGAAATGAAATACAAAAGATGTCAACTACAGAAAATACGCAATCTCGAAAGAAAAATAAAATAAAATCAGAAGCCCCACTTGCCTCGAACACTTTCTCATCGAAATTACGAGGAGAGATCTGCAAAGCATGGGTACCGCCATCATTAAAAGCCCAAGTTCGACAAACTGTCATGCCCATATCAGCAGCTCGCCGGAAGATCTTCCTGACCTTTGGTCTAGAAGAAGGCCAAATGCTCTGCTCCATTAACCAGTACGAATTCCACCCATTGACATACAGAGCTCTCCCATCAACTGAGAAATGGGTATTGTTGACTTCAACAAAACTCATCTTGGGTTGCCATAGAAATGGGAAATACTGGCTGAAATCACCCCCAAAATTTAGGTAGATCAGAGCACCAATGGAGAGAGCACCAAGGAGAGAGTGAAGCCTCTTGTCGCTCCACATCTTCTATGTCTCTCTAGGGTGAAGAAACCTCTTCTCTCCAATGGCAGTGGTTTTTAGAAGGGAAAGTAGCTTAAACTCAACTTTCTTTTAAATGATTTTCCATTTTGTACTATTCACATTTGAACCTCTGAATTGACAGACATTCTCTCTGTACATCCCTCTTTATTCACCACTACGATTCAATGAAAATCAGCAAAGTGGGAAGGGAAATTCAGAGAAGTTTCCCATGGATCAAACTCTGTGCTCACTGCAGCGACACAACCGCTAAAAACTCTTACATCTTTTTCACACACGCACATGCACACATGGACCGTCCGACACCTAAACTCTGATGTGTGACTGCACGTCCGTGTGTGAAAAAGAGGGAAATTACAGTGAAGTTTTCATTCGCACCTCCAAATTATATCATAATATATAATTTTGGAAATTACAGTGAAGTTTTCATTCGCACCTCCAAATTATATCATAATATATATAATTTTGGGGGTCGTACGTAATTATGACCTCACAATTATATACAAGGAGGTCACAATTTAAGATTATTTGAAAATCTATTTTTATATTTAATTATATAATTTTAAATTTCAAAAATCATTAAAATCAGGTAGATCTACAAACATATGAAAATCATAAAAATGAGAGGTCTAGATAATGTGTTACAAGATACACTATTTTTGAGACTCAAAATCTTTTGTTTTTTTCTTTTTTATATTCATACATCTTGACATTGTCAATATTAAATAACCTTTTTTGATAGATTTTTCATGGGCATTTACAATTCTACATTTTAAGGTTGCAACATTATATAAACTTTTTCCTTATATATGTCCTTTTTTTTAAAAAAAAAAGACTACTTTTTTTTGTTTTGTTAGGAAAAGTATATAATGAGACCATTTATCTTTGGTACAAGGTGGTCACAATTAATATTGACCATTGGATGTGAAATTAGATGGTTGCATTTATTGTATTGACCAAACTCAAACTTCAAAAAAAAATTGATCGAACTTTGTGACACACGCAAGCTATCAGATTTCACATCAGATGGTTGTATGTAATTGTGACCTCCTTGTATCAAAGATAAATAGTCTCATTGTATACAATCTCTTTGTTTAAATGTTTTGGTTTTTTAAAATTTGAAAAATAAGCTTCTTTCCTTCTTTTCTTTTTTTTTCAATTTTTGAAAAACCAAACAGTAATCGAATTCCGTTTTTCAAAAGCCGAAAATTATCTTTTATTTTTCGGCAACTTACATGAAAATTTTCGGATATTTGGTTTTGAAAAACCGAAATTGTCGTGTTTTTGGTTTTTCAAAAACCGAAAACTATCTTTCATTTCCCAGTAACTTACTGAAAAATTTATTGGAAAGAGACAGATTTTTTGTTCTTGAAAAACCAAAAATGTTGTGTTTTTAGTATTGCAAAAACCGAAAAATAGATATTTTCGACTTTCAAAAACTTAAAATTATCTTCCATTTTCCAGTAACTTACTTGAAAATTTACTAGAAAGAGACACATTTCCTGTTTTTGAAAACCGAAAATGTCGTGTTTTCGGTTTTTCAAACACCAAAAATTGGAATTGGATTACTTTTTGCTTGTTGAAGGAGGAAACCCTATTTCAGTTTTTGAAAATTTGAATTGGGTTACTTTTCGGTTTTCAAAAACCGAAAAAGCTTATTTTTCGATTTCTCAAAAATTGAAAAACTTATTATTTCGTTTTTGAAAACCCGAAACGGTTAGACATTTCAAATTTTCAAAAACCGAAAAGGGCAGTTCCATCTTTTTTAAAAAATTGTTATAAAGTTGAATAAACATATATATATATATATATATATATATATATATATATATATATATATATATATATATATATATATATATACACACACACACATAGTAATGATCCTATGAGACTCTCCCACACCCATGTGTATAGGACCGCAAAGGATCACCATTAAATTTGGCACATATTTTTATAAAGTTATCACATCGGTGCGGGATTTGACTTTTCTTTGAGATATGTGTCAAATTAATGGTGATCATTTGAGGTCCTACACACATGGGTGTGGGAGGATCACAAGATCATTTCCGATATATATATACAATAACGAAAACTTCATAACGAAAACTTTGTGGTAATTCTGTAATAACCTCCAAATTACAAGGAAAAAAGAGAGAAAAAAGACCGACCGACATGACTAAACTCTAAACCTTGAAGACCTTACACTACCAACCAATGTTAAAAAAAAAAGAAAAAGGGATCAATGGGGTGGATCGTCCACCCTCAATCCTGGTTCGGATCGGTTGGATCGATGATCCGGATCATTCGTCTACATAGGCGATCCAAAAAAATAAAAAATAAAAATAAAATTAAAATAGAAATTTATAAAGTGGGGATTTAGTGGCGACCACAAAAAACATTAGATGAGTTTTTTAAAAAATGAAAATGGGGTTTTATGGGGCACTCATACTATTTTGGAGCCGGTTTGGTCCCAACCAACTCTTCATCCAAATCGGTAAATCAGATCGAAAATCATCTGGTTTTAAAGCACTGCTACCAATAAACTTAGAATCCCTACTAACCGCTTCAAGCCACTAAGGCCCAATCTTCTATAGTCCCTCAACCCGAACCCTGATCACTCACCACCACTTCTAAGCATCATCCCTTCTACAATAAGCACAAATACTGGAGTTGGGGCCACACTCAAACAATGATGGCATCCAGACATGGCAGCATCTAAAGCATGTCAACGCAACCAGCAACAAGTGGGATTTAGAAAATAGAGCAAGAGAGTAGTGAATGGGATGAGAAACCATAAAAGGAGAATGGCAAGGAGATAGAGAAAACGGTCACAAACACATTCTCTAGGATACTATATAAGGCCATCAATATGGAGAGTGTACTCCATAAGGAGCAAAAACCTCCACAACAAGGCTCAATACTACCTCAAGTAGACCTATCTCGTCCTATGTGTTAACCTCAAATTGCCAAATACAAGGAATTTCAGGCTTATAAAAAAAATTCAAAGGCCTAGAGAAAACGAAATACCCATTGAAAAGAAAAACTCCATATTAGGTGTTACCTTTCCTAGAAGAGATGAGAGTCAAGGAAAAAAGAAGGTATTCAAAAGTAAAGATAGATTTTTTATTAAATGTGAAAGATATGGAGGGAAGGGTAGAAGAGATGAAAGGAAAAGGAGGGAGGAGGTAGAGGAAGGGACTGAGCTCCAAAAAAAAAAACCTTTGACTCATGCATGTTATAATTTAGGCCGAGCAATGAGCCAAGCGGCACGGCCTGGCTTGGTTAGTCTGGCCCTCGAAAAAAGAGGCCATGTGTCATAAAATGTGGCCCGAAGGTCAGGCCAAGAGCGGGCTACCAGAAGCTAAGTTTAACTCCTTAGAGAGTATATATGAGGCTTAGGCCTTATAGAAAACAGTGTAGCCTCACTTCATCATAAATTTCTATGAGAGCTTAAAACTTTATTTTTATACCTGATTATAAATTTAATATTTATACCTTGTGGATTTGTTAATACTTAAAAATGGATGGCCTGGATAATATGTTTCAAGATATACTATGCTAGGGCTTGAGATTATTTTGTTGAGATTGTATTTGTGTCAAGATGATCAATAAAAGAGTTATATGACACAAAAACTGTAAGTCAAGATGATCAATAAAAGGGTTATATGACAAAAGAACTGTAATTTGATGTTAGATCTGTTGTGCCAATATGCTTTTTCCATAAAGCATAGGCCTTGTTCTAACCTTTTTCTACTCCAAATGGCGCTACAATGCAATTTATTTCAATTTGATTTGAAAGAGAGCTATGACGACATTGAACTTTTCTAATGTAGGTCACATTATCAAGAAATTTATCACCTATAGTATTAGTTATTCTATATTTCAGTTTTTATCAAAAGATACCTAAAATATCAACTTTATGAGTATGTTTTTCTTTTTGGTGATGCAAATCGCCCCAAGGGGCTGGCTAAAACAAGTTTTTATTTTTTCTTAATTTGAAGTATGGACTTTCTAGAATTGTATCATTTGTTAAGTTATACGTGTTGTGATATTTTACTTGTTAAGTATCATTTTGAAATTTATCGTTAATGAGTTGTTTTGAGTTCTAGTATAAAGTCTAGGGTAGAACAGAGTGCTATAGATTCCCAATGTAGTCAACAAGTCAAAGTAAAATTAATGTTGTTTTGAATGCCCATAAATCAAATAGTCAATGATGTAAAATTCTTATATATGGGAATTTGGTTGCATGAATGAGAACTTATAAAATGGTAATTAGGTTGCATGCACAGGGATTTAATTGTATGGGGAATAGGGTAGAAGGGTAGGTTAGTAATTCCATTATTTTGTTAGAGATATTTTGGTCAATGTCTAGAGCCCACGAGTGGGTTTTTATATATTACATTGATGTAAATAAGCAGTAGTTGATGATTTAACTAATGAAAATAGTACTTCCTCCTACATTGTGTTGTTCAGAAGGCCCTACTTTGTATAGAAGTGGAGCCCTCCTTAGATTGGTGGCTTGATTAAGGCTAGAAAATCCTTGTCCTTTTCGCTTCTTGATAGTTATCAAGGAAGCTTTCTTCTTGTCTTGACTAGTGTGATCAATGCATAGTTAGCAAATCTCCGTTTTGAACACATATTTTATAAAAAATCTCTAATTTTTTTTAAAATCGATTAAGATATTAAAAAATCACATTTTTTTAATAAAACCTAAATAAATCCTCATTTTATCTTTTTTTTAAAAAACTTTTCAAAAAAACTTCTTCCCTATAACTTTATCTCTTCATTAATTTAATATCTTTGACTTTTGATTTATAAATAGGCATCTTAAAAGTGGAAGTACATCAAGAATCTTGATTTAACAAAATTTCTATCAAAACATTTCCTCAATCTGTGTCCTTTAAAAAAAAGTGCAATATATTCTCCTAAAAATAATATATCAAAACAACCATATATATCAAAACAATAGTTAGAGTTAGATGAAGAGTAACTCAATGAAAAAAAAAAGTCTTTGAATATATAGTATCATTATAAAGAACAAGAGAGAGATTCAGTAACAACTACATATTTTGGTAGCTATATTTGTATTTGCTTAAGCATTTTGTTACTTTCCTATTACATACAAAAGTTTGATTAATTTCACATTTTCGTTATTATATACAATATAGCAATTCGAATGGACCACTATTTTATATTTTTGGGTTTTAGTTAAATACAATCTTATAAAGAAAGTCATTTTTGTTTTTTTCTTCCAACAATAATTCCATACCTTGGGTCTCATTCTTGTTATTTGCTAATGTAGATCTTGTGTTTAATATTGATGTTGTTGTTTTATTATATGCCCAATAAATTTATCATATGTTTTGTGTCGCGACAATTGTGTAAACATTGTTATTGTAGATATTGAAAGTTTAGACACAAAATTGTCAATTATGACTCTAAAGATACTAGATAAGGACATAAAAATTATAGTTCAATAGTTATAATGAATACATACAATAATAGCAACTCATAATCTTATACTATGTTATCTTTACATATCCAATTTTCACTGTGTTTTTTTTTAGCCCAACCCAAAATATTCATGATTCTCTAACTTAAATAAATTTTGACGATCCATACTCTTGACTGATTTTTTGCCTCAAACTTTTTAGAGCAAACCTATTTATCATAGATATTTTGGTTTGCCGATATATTGTTTCTTCCCGACTTGCTAACTATGAATCGATGGGTGGTTGTTGTTGAATCGGTCTTAAAAGTCTCCTCCATGTGCCAGTTTCATACCATTTGGTATCAGAGCCACGTTTTGTGAGCTTCATCAATTGTGATGGCTGCTCATAGTAGAGGACGAGGTTGAAGATATGAAGTTTACAAGTTTGATCTGTTAGTTGAAAAGACGAATGAACTAAATGAGATAGTAACCTTGCTTATGCATGTTCGAGATCAATGTAGGCATTCTCCATGCATGATAAGGTCTCTATGGATGAGAGCAACCATTATGGGTTTCTTTGTTAAGCATCATGAGTCAGAGGAGTCAAATTCATGGTATGATCATAATCAAGAGTTTAGTACACAATGTCATCAACCTAGGTGCTAAATCGATGATGATTTGAGTGGGTGTTATGGATCTCTATTCAAGGATAACCATGGAGAGGCCTTGTTCTCATCAAATAGTTCCCCAAACTAACAAGTCATAAATTGGGATTCTCCACCAAGCTTTGATATACATCATGATGAAGATTCCAGTATTGAAGAAGATGTGGATGATAATGATTTTAGCGGTGTTCCAATTATTAAAGAGGATCTATCCTTGGTGAGAATTTCATGAATCTTATCCTTGATGAAGTACCGAGTGGATGTCAAGGAGTTAATCTTAAAATATTTGAGATAACTTGTTATTTTGTCCCTGATGGAAGTACTAAGAACAACGATATTGACGATAGAGATGAAGATGTAGATGAGGAGATAGTTAGAGGGAAAGGCTATGAAGAATTCCTTTCTCTCAATGGTGTTGGCAATCCTTTGTATTTTGACTCAAAGGACTCCACTTTCTAGCCATATGTTGTTGAACTTAGTTGTTTCATAGCTTTATATGTCTTTCTTGAATTTGGGGTTCTATGGGAAATATGCACCAAGAAGCTAAAGTATTTTTCAATGTCGGTTGTAATTGATAAATTTGTTAAAAAGAATGTCCACCAAAAAAGGTATGATATAGCCTTCAATGCTAGAAGGACGCGTGAGCTATTGCTTTGCCTTGAGTAGAAGATCGCGATAGTAACTCACCAAGTTTGAATTGAAAAAGGTTTTCGTTGTAATGTAAGATTCATCTTAACCCATTCAAAGTTTGTGGGTGATTTTTCACATATGTGTTTAGGACTAATATCATGGACATGCTTTACAAAGATGACAGTTTCTAATATGTACAAAATGTGTTGAATGAGATATCTAGAGGCATGGTACTTTGGTATACTATAATCTTAAGTCTTTTTAAATTGGGACTCTTCATCCAAGAATCACAATTCTTTCATGATATTAAAACCTATTGATCTTCTCAATATAACTTTCCTTTTATGTTACTACAGCATTGTACGGAAGAAGTTTGATAGTGAGGAGTCCCACAAATCCAGTGTTTGATGTTGTGAGTCATCGAGTCGAGGGTAATTATGAGGTTGTTCTAAGTGGGTTTATCTCTGTTGTTACCATGGCATGATTATGCTTGAACTCAAGATTTTCAGTTTTGAGTCTGCGAGTTTATGGATTAAAAGTTAAGTCATTCTTAACCTCAAATACTTAAGCAAGGAATTCTTGTGTTACATTCTATTCCAAGACTGGTTCATTAGAAGGTGCTTGGTTCTCTTTTAAGGCATTATCAATTGGAGCTCTCTGATAGGAGCTTGTGTTGTCCATGTCCATGGAGGTATTGATTTATGTTTTAGAATTAAATACTTTAGGTATAAAAATAGATAAATTAGCAACTCCCATAATCTTGAGCATGTAAAGAAAGCACAATATCTCATATTGAGTTTTGAGACGTCAAGTGGGTTTGAATCAGCTATTGGTTTGTTATGAGACAATATGTGTTATAGATAGCTATTTAAGCTCTTTCTTGAACCATATTGTAATTTTAATGGGAGTTTTAATTAGCCTATTACTGGCTATGCAGTCAATGGATATGTGAGAGTCAAGGGAGATAATATTTGTGTTGACATTTGCAATGGGTAATCTTGATATTCTTTGTGCCCTTACACAAGAGTTCGTCATTGATTTGGATGACGTGTGGCCCCAATTTTAGAGTTGCAAAGGTGGGATTCATCGAGCTCACTTATGCTAATGGCTATGCACTAGCTATCATATCACCAGGAAAGGAACCAACCTTTAACGGCCAAAGATCAGTTAATTACTCCCTTCTCTTTAATAAAAAGAGAGTCATTGCTATTCACCAGAATTGGGTGCTGAAGGTTAATGGCCTAGCCTTTAGTTATGTTCCCATGAAGCACTTCCTCAAAGTCATGATAAAGAGGTTAAATCATATTACCTTACATTCTTGAGCATTTTCTGTCATTGCTCTAGGCTAAGTTCACATATGGCTTTTAAGGAGAATAATGTTTGCAGTACTCCAAGTAAATTGGTCTTTTCTTGAGCTGATGCCTAAGAGTGTTGCATGAACTTTTGAAGTGGTGAGAAATGATGTTTGATTCAAGGAGATCTCTCTTGCAATTTTGTTTAGATCTCACAAGTGCATTGATGGATTCATGTATGAAGAACTGGGCCATGTTCAAATACTAAAACTAGGGCTTGGTTTTGACAACATTTCAGTGAGTTCTTTCCCTCCTATGCATACTTATTATGAGATGATAGAAACAACTTCTTCGATGGGAAGTAAACCGTCATTAGTTGGAATTAATATCTTTTTTGCTATGGTTTAAACTACTTTGATTGATAGTGACTCTTCTTCAGTGCCAACATCACGCTCTAATCTTTTCATATGCAATATGTTGCCTACCATGTAAGCTAAATGTTGTTTTATATATATCTATATATATATATATATATATATATATAAGACTTTCAGAGGTTTAATTTTTTGTTACAATTTACATTAACTTAAAATTAGGTCATATACCCTTGATTCAGGCCCCAAAGCCTATCATACGATTCTACGAAATAAAATACACCGACATATATGTAATGAATCAATACCCAACTAAATGCAGGGGTACTACTTGTATGGTCTGCTCCTTCTTCGATATCGGGCTTCAGGTGAGTGTAAACTTAATAGCTTCTCTCTCTCTCTCTTTATCAGATTATTGCAATACAGTTTAGAAAACAACATCCGTGGATTGTTTCTGTGATAGATGAATAAAAGAGAGTGACTGTATCATCTGTTAGTAAAGAAACAATCCACGGATATGTTGTTTTCTAAACAATCCACGGATATCTTTTCTCAAAAGATTAAGGATATTATGATAAAAGAAAAAATAGGCTTTTTTAGGGAGCAAAAAAAAAAAAACCATTATAATATATATAAAAGATGTTAAGAAAGACATAATACTCACCCCTTTGTAATCATGGGAAGGAATATCTAAGAAAGATATGGGTCTCCAAGTAAGAGATATGGCCTCCTAAGGAGAGGTTGTTTTCCCATGATGATTTGGGTCGATAGTTTCCACTTCTAGTGAGAGTCCCTTGGTTGCTTTCAAGGCTCTTTTTTCAATAACAGAGTAGTGATGGAAAAGACGACTTGAATAACGGTATTACTCGACTTCAAGGGCGGATTTAGAAGCGAAGATTGTTGAAATTTTTGCTGATGTTTATAGAAATGTATATCTTGTAACCCAAAAGAGTAGTTTTTATATAAATAGAGAATTTCTACTTACTGAGGCTGTGGACATAGGCATATGGGGTAAACCATGTAAATTGTGTGTCATTATTGTGGGCCTTTTGCTTTACTTCTTGCACTTTTGTTTGTCGTTAAATTTATCTATTTCCCATCTAGCCAACTATGTACATCATCTTAAGTACGATCCTAATATTTGAGGTTCCTAGTTCTCTAACAAGGGATTTCTGATGAACCTACACTCATTTATCATATCTTTTGTTTAGATTATCATAATATGAAGCACATATTGCCTATTGTATGCATATGATTAGGATACATAGAAAGAAGTGGTTGTTCCATGTTGATCTTCATCATCAGATAGTAGAGATTACAATTGTACCCCAGATGTAAGTCCATAGTTTGTTTATGATGACATAGAATAAATGATCGATTTTCTTTATTGAAATAAATAAATAAATAAATGACCAATTTGTGTAGCCCCTACTGTATAATTTAGTCAAGGTGGGTTTGAGGTTTGAATTATTGCAACAAACCCATTCGAAAATAGAAAGAAGTAAAATCTTGGATTTGTTTTGCATAAAAAATACATCATAGTATATGTGCTTGTATTATCTGCAATCTTTTGTCAAACTTCTCAATAATTTTCACTTGATCAAAAGAATAATTAACATCTGTCATTCCCTATTTTGTCACAAAATACATCATAGTGTATTTGCTTATATTACATCATAGTGTACGTGCTTGTATTATCTACAATCTTTTGTCAAACTTTCCACTAATTTTCACTTGATTAGATGAATACTTAACATCAGTCATTCCCTGTTTTGTCACAAAATACATCATAATGTATTTGCTTGTAGTACATCATAATGTACGTGCTTGTATTATCTGCAATCTTTTATCAAACTTCCCACTAATTTTTACTTGATCAGATGAATAATTAACACCAATCATTCCCTATTTTCAATGGATAGATGATGGTACAGGTGTTTGGTACATCTACCATAGTTTACAAGCTCCTAATTAAACATGATAGAATATCAAGCTTTCTGAAGAGAAATCTTTGTGTATATTGATCATGAGGAATATACATTCTCTGTATAAATATACAATAAACATGGCAAGAATAGAAAGTTAATAATACTCCTGCAATACAAATTAATGACACCTATAATATACAAATCTTACCATAAACAGAAGATATTATATCTACGTAATATATACTTTCTATAACACCCTCCCTCAGATTCATGACATTTTAAGAGCGAGCAGTTGGGGTTTGGACAGTAAGTGACGCAAACAAATGCTTGAATACGCCTTTGTGAGAGGATATGCTAATTGATCATTCAAGGAAACAAAGGGTAGGGCAAGAGTACTCTGAAGAAAATAATGACAAACAAAGTGATAATCAATTTCAATATTCTTTGTACGCTTATGAAGCACATCATTATGAGGACTCTGAATTGCACTTTTGTTGTCACAAAAAAAGTGTAGTAGGACCAATTTGAACAACACTTATATCTTGAACAAGCCACTGCATCCAGATAATTTCAGTAGCAATATGCACAAGAGCTTTGTATTCGGCTTCAGCATTTGAGCGAGAAACCACTCTTTGTTTTTTACTTTTTCATGAGACAAGTGAATCACCCAAGAAAACAAGAAATCCAATAGTAGACCTATGATCAGAGTAACATCTCTTGCCCAAACTGCATCAAAATAAGCATGAAGTTCAAGAGCGGAAGTAGAAGACATGAGTAAAGTTTGATACAAGGTAATTCGAAAATAACATAAGATGCGAATCACAAAAACATAGTGAACAGAGCGAAGGGCAGACATGAACTTACTCACAACACAAACAATATGATTGATGTTAGGGAAAGTGATAGTTAAATAATTAAAACCGCCAACAATCTGCCTGTACCGTGTAGGATCAGAAAGCAATTCCCCATATGTAGGGCAAAGTTTGACATTCAATTCAAGCGGAGTGTCAACAATTTAGTTATTTGTTAGAGCGGCCCGAGATATGAGATCAGATACGTACTTCACTTGAGACAAAATATATCCACGAGTTGAAGAATCTACTTTAATGCCAAGAAATAACAAAGTTGTCAAAGTCCTTCATTTCAAAGCACTTGCTTAAGTACAATTGAGTATCACGAATGCTGACAGAATCACTACCAGTAAGTACCATATCATCAACATAAAGAATCAGTAGTGTAAGACTGTGAGCCCAATGTCGAACAAAAAGTGCTTAATAATGAGCACTTTGAATAAATCCCAATGTGATGATAATAGAGCAAAACTTCTCAAACCAGGTACAAGGTGCCTGTTTGAGACCATATAATGCTCGTCGAAGCTTGCAAACCTACTGAGGCTGATGGGAAAGACTAGGATGAGGTTTCATATAAACTTCTCCATGCGAGATGTCATGAAGAAAAGCATTCTTGACGTCTATTCGATACATGGGCTAACCATGGATAGAAGCTAAAGTAATTAAGGTCAGCATTGAGGATATCCAAGCAACTGGTACAAAAGTCTCTTCATAGTCAATCCCATACTCTTGAGTGAATCCTTTTGTAGCTAATTGTGCTTTGTACCGTTCAATTATATCATTTGCATTAGTTTTAATTTTGTAGACCCATCGACAACTGACTACAAACTTTTCAGGAGGTAAATCAACAAGATCCCAAGTACAAGTTTTATGTAAAGCATTTAATTCATCTGTCATAACTTGCTGACAGTTTGGATCCGATACAGCTTCGTTGTCTATCTTAGGCTCATGAAGAGAAAGAAAATGGTTAGGAAGCAGTGAAAATCACAAAGATGTTGCTGTGCAGAGCACTCTCATTTGGGATAGCGACGTTCAATGAGATGAGGCTGTATATCACTCTAAAGAGACATAAAATTAGAACATGGCATATCAAGCTAGGGCTGACATAAGATACAGGGACTGGTCTCTTTAATATATTGAAAGTTCTCTTAAAAGTTGAAAAAATAGACATTAGGTACTACAAGCTCAACCGAGGAGTCAATGAAGGGTCAAGATATTGACTGGAATCAAAAGATGAATGGGCGAGATGACGAAAACGCGGAAGATAATATAATGATATACTTTCCCATAAGGTCACATGGCGTGAAGTACGCAGTTTCTGTGAAATGGGATCATAACATCGAAAACCCTTTTGTTGAACAAAAAAATACACAAATGGCTAATTTCTTGGGCAACTTGTTTTGTTCAACTTTGGATAAGAGAACAAAAGATGTTGATCCAAAAATACCAAGTTGTGAATAATTAGTACTACATGGATAAAGTTGCTCAAAAGGAGACATGCCACTTAAAATAGATGATGGAATACAATTGATGACATAAACAAAAGTGTATATAGCCCTTCCTCAAAATTTACGCAAAATAGAAGAGGAAAGCAGTAAGATACGAGCCGTCTCAATGATATGATGATGTTTACATTCTGCTATACCATTCTGCCATGGTGTGTCAGGATATGATAGTTGAGCCAATGTTCCATGAGACTTGAGAAGACATTTGAAATATTTTAACAAGTATCCTCTACTAGAATCATAATGAAATATTTTAATAGTTTTTTAAAACTGGGTCTTGATCATGGTAGAAAATTCATCATAAATTTGATAAAAGTTTGACTTACAATGTAACAAATAAACCCAGGTGTAACGAGAATAGTCATTAACAAAAATAACATAATAACGATCACTCTCATGGATGGAACAGAAACATGACCCCACAGATCAGAATGTATGATATCAAAATGGGAAGAAGAAATATAAATGTATATATACTGCAACCAATAATATTTGTGGTTTGTACAAATCTCAACTTGCTAGTTGACATTAAATATTTCAACCTAGGAAAAAAACCATGGCCTAACCTACTATGCCAAATTGAAAAGGAAGACAACGAACTAGCTAAATCAACGAGTAGAGAACCCCTAGGATGCCGTGGAATATGCAAATCCTCCAAAACAAACAGTCTACCAACCTTACGCCCTATCCCGATTTGCTTCCCTATCAAGCAATCATCTATAACACAACCTAAAAGATGATAAAATAATATCAAAGCTTTGGTCACACAAGTGTCCTACAGAAATGAGATTCAGTGATAAATTGAGAACCAACAAATTAGGGAGGGACAATTGAGAGGATTCAACTGAACCAAATGAAACTAGAATCAAATGACATGTGGTTAGAGGCATCAGAATCAATGAACCAATGTTTTGTACCTAAGGCTCTTGGCAAAGCAGATGCAACAACAGATGTATTGCTCATAGCAGAGAGAGCTTGTCAGATCATTTCTTGGACGTCTTCTATTGTGATATGGCTTGGAGAGGAGAGGTGCTGAGATAGAGTCAATGTTGCCGTGAGACCTGGTAAAATGGGTTTGTTAAAAACAGGCTTGAAGAGGATAGGTCCTGAGCATTGTATTCTCTTTCTAAATTCCTCCAAGGAAATGACCTCAAAATCCGATCTATCTCAATCATGAACACCAAGCCCACCTCTAAATTTATCGAAGAAAAAACCTAAGATCAATGGTGCTCTAATACCATGATAGAATATCAAGCTTTATGGAGAGAAATCTTTGTGTATATTTGATCATAAGAAATATACATGTTCTGTATAAATATAATATACATGATATGAATAGAAAGATATCAATATCCCTGCAATACAAATTAATGACACCTATAATATACAAATCCTACCATAAATATAAGATATTATATCTGCATAATATATACTTTCTATAACAAAACATCATCGTTATATGTACATCAAAACCATCATCTTTATCCAAACCTTATCCCAATTATTTGGAGTTGGATAATCAAAGTACCAAATAATTTGTTCCAAGTTCTAAGAAAATAATTTGAGGGAAAAAGCTTGGAACTACCCGTTGTTTCCACCCTCAACTTCTTGATGGTTCTCTGGAGCATGAGCCAACACTTAGAAACATAAGCATACAACACTCATGTCACTGCTAGTGCCAACCCTTCGAGTATCTTGAAGAGGCACTCAAATTTTAGACAGTCTCCTCTGATTGTTAGTAGTGATACAAGACATTTTGAGAAGGGCCAAGAAATGGTACCATCATAAACTTGACTCGGACTCGAGCCTTGTGTGGGTTATTGTTAGTAGTGATACAAGACATTTTGAGAAGGGCCAAGAAATGGTACCATCATAAACTTGACTCGGACTCGAGCCTTGCGTGGATTGAGTAACTCAGTATGTCTGAGTTGACTTGTAAGTAGTTTATAGGAAAAAAAAGAATTCCTAAAAAATCAAAAATAGAATTAAAAAACTCTCTCTCTCTCTATATATATATATATATATATATATATATATATATATATATATATATATATATATATATATATATATATATATTAATGATCTTATGAGACCCTTTCACACTCATGTGTGTAGGACTCCAAATGATCACCATTAAATTTATCACAAATATTTAGAAAAGTCAAGTTTCACACTCATGTGATAACTTTTCTAGATATCTATGTCAAATTTAATGGTTATCCTTTAAGGTCCTACACACATGAGTTGGGAGGGTCTCATAGGATCATTACTCATATATATATATATATGTATATATATATATATATATATATATATATATATATATATATATATATATATATATATATATATATATATATATATATATATATATATAACAACATAAAAAATCTAAATAAGGAGAAAAAACTTATAATAAAAAAGATTTAGAAAAGAAAACTTAACCAATTAATCCCGGTCTCATTTCCTAGCCAAAAACAAGTTGAAAAACCTAATCAACAAAATAATAGAAAATAAAGAAGGGTTGTCGCTAATTTCCTAAATCAATAATTTGAACCAGTGTTTTAAAAAACGCCGAGTCGAACCGGACTCGCCCGGTTCAACTCGGAAATCGTAAAATGTAAATCGTATCGGCTAAAAAATCGGAAATCGTCCGGTTCTAGAGAGAACCGGACGATTTTGTATAGTGACTCGCCGATTCACTGTATGGATCGGCGAGTCCAGTACAGAATTTATTTTTTTATTTTTATTTTTTATTTTTATTTTTATTTTTATTTTTTTTTGTAATCCATGATAGATTTTTTTTTTAATACTTGATCGATTTTTTTGTAATCCATGATCGAATTGTTTTTGTTTTTTTATAATCCATGATCTGATTTTTTGTTTTTTTGTAACCCATGATAGAATTTTTTGTAATCCATGATCAAATTTTTTGTTTTTTTTTTTTTTTGTAACCCATGATAGAATTTTTTGTAATCCATGATCGAACGTTTTGTAATACATGATCGAAATGTTTGTTTTTTTTTGTAATCCATGATCGAAATGTTTGTTTTTTTTTTTGTAATCCATGATTGAATTTTTTGTTTTTTGCTTTTTTTGTAACCCATGATAGAGTTTTTTGTAATCCATGATTGAATTTTTTGTAATCCATGATCGAATTGTTTTTTTCTTTTTTTGTAATCCACGATTGAATTTTTTGTTTTTTTGTTTTTTGTTTTTTTTTGTAATCCATGATCGAATTTTATGTAATCCATGATCGATTTTTATGTAATTCATGATCGAATTTTTTGTAATCCATGATTGAATGTTTTGAAAATTTGTGATTTTTTTTTTTTTAATCCATGATTGAATTTTTTTTTGTAATCCATGATAGAATTTTTGGAAAATTTGTGATTTTTTTTTTTTAATCCATGATCGAATTTTTTTTTGTAATCCATGATAGAATTTTTTGAAAATTTGTGATTTTTTCTTTTAATCCATGATCGATTTTTTTGAAAATTTGTTTTTTTTTTTTTTTAATCCATATTATTCAAAGAGAAAATGAGAGAGATGATGATTCTGAGGCCACCCTATCCCAGCCATATTATTCACATATCGAGTCCCAACAGCAATAGTGTAGGGATGAGCACGACAGTGCAGGTGAGCATGAAAGACGGACAATCTTCGGGGATTTTAGATTGGGAACACAACAAAACACTAACACTCAGGGATTTGAGAATAGTCAGACGCCTGCTAATATCGATGATTCGTTTTTAGATCGAATCAATGAATTGTTAAACAAATTCAATCGATGGCACCAGCGTGACCAAGAAAAACAATAACGTCGTCTATCATTTTATTTTTAGATCATATGTTACTAATTTTATGCTTTATTGTAGTCCATGTATGTTGATATACTTATTCCATGATAATTATATGTTTATGCTTTTGTGTGATGTAATTAAATGCTGAATGGCGGTTCATGCAGGGAAAGAATATATCAATATTCACATATTCATTCAAAAACATGAAAATTCTTAATGGAGTACCCTCATTTCTTATTGAATTTCTAAAAAAAAATATTTATAATGAATTTTAATAATTTTTTCGGATTTTTTTTAAGCTTTATTTTTACCGATTCACCCGATTCCCGATCCTTATCGCCGATTCGTCGATCCGGATGGGTTTTTTGGAAGCCTGATCTGGGTCACCGATCCGTTTTTTAAACCATTGATTTGAACCCTAAGTCGTAAAAAAAACTAGAAAGCAAAGATAAATCCAGACCCAAGTAAAAAAACCACCGATCTCCTTCAAAAAGGAGTAGAGAGAGATCCCTCTTTCATTGTACATATATCAACAAAGTACATAGGATCAAAATTTAAGTCGACCTAGATCTGACACAAAGGGCTTGTAATTATCCTGAAAGAAAATGGAAGGGGTTTTTATGTCATTCATGTGAGGGGCTCAAACGATAATTTCCCCAAAAAGAAGGCATTTCCCCAAACGATAATTTCCCCTAAAGAAGAAAAAGAATAGCGCAATACTACTTTTGCATGCTCGCATTGCAATGCATTTTGCTAGGAAAGGACACGCATTATCTTATGGAAAAAGTTTATATAAGGATGCTACCTTATAATGTAGAACCACGGATGCCTCTCAAAAATCTATCAGAAAAAAGTAATTTTAATATTGAAAAATCTTTCGATGGATCATCTCGACATCAAGATATATAACTATAAAAAATAAAAAAAATTTAGGTCTCAAAAATAATGTATTTTACAACATATTATCTACAATGTCCATTTTCAAGATTTTCATAACCATTTTTGAAATTTAAACTTTTATAATTAGATATAAAAATAGATTTTGAGATAATCCTAAGAGCATTTTACATCAAAATGATAGACCTTAATAAATTTTGAAGGTGCACCTTACCTCTACACCTACGGATGCATCCGTATGCAAACTGCACCCTTATCTTAAACATGTGCCGGTCCGACAGAGCCGGTTTAATGTTCAACAATGTGCCAGTTTGGCACCCACCGTTTAAAATTAAGTTGGACCGGCTTCATCTTTTAAAAATAAATAATTGCGTCGAACTGACTTCCATCTTTTAAAATTAAACCAGCCTGACACAATGAGTGACAAACCAACACATTGTTTAAAATAAAGTCGGTCCAGCAAGCCTTCATCTTTTAAAATTAAGCCAATTTGACACAATGTATGTCGGATCCGCACATTATTTTAAAATAAAGCCGGTCCAATACATATATCTGTTGTTATTGTGCTAAGCTGGACTAATTGAATTTTGGGGTGTGGTTTCTTTAAGGTTGCAATGTTAAACAATCCAATTAAGGTGCACCTCCAAATTTTATCATAACATGCAATTTTAACGTAAAAAATTCTTAGGATTATCTGAAAATCTATTTTTATATTTAATTATAAAATTTGAAACTCAAAAAATGACTGTCTATAAATATATGAAAGTCTTGAAAATAGACGGTCTAGATAATGTGTTGCAAGATCCACTATTTCTAGAACTAATTTTTTTTTTTTGATATTCATATATCTCGATGTCAAGATGATCAATTATAAAGTTCTTCAACATTAAAACAACCATTTCCGATGGATTTTTGAAGTGCATCTTTAATTCTACAATTTTAATTTGCAACATTATATAAACCTTTTCCATTTTTTTGTCTTAAAAAATATAATTTTTGACGTGGGGGCATAAACTATTTTGGGTTTACGTTGCAAAAATTATTTCTTCGTGGGGGATAGTGGGTGTACTATGCATTCATTAAAAAATAATAATAATAATAATAAGTAAAATTTCCCCATTTTCCTTTTCTTAGAAAAGGGTAAAGTTTTCCATAAAAAAGGGGCTTTCAAGCCAAACCGGACCTCACTTCATGATAATGGGATACAAACCGTCCTACCCAATAAAGACATGGGCAATTTTAGACTTGCACCCCATCATACAAATGAATGACTAAAATAGTCTGTGCAACACTTGATATAAACCCATCTCAGTTCGAACTCAGCAAAGTTGGAAGAAATAATGGAAGGAGCAGCTTACTTCTACTCTTCCTCCGTCTGGTTTACTGCGGGAGATCCCTTGCCCCGAACAAAGCACCAAATCCCAATCCAGTCCTCAATCGAAGAAGGAGCAATCCCCATCCACGTCCACCTCAACATAGCGTCGATCCACGCCGCCGCATCCAAGATCCAAGCGTCGTACCGCGGCCACGTGGCTCGATCCCAGCTGAAGACGATCGTGGCCGTGAATTCAGAGGCCGACAAGTGTACGGCTCTGATGCAGCGCCAGGAGACCGTGGACAGGGTCCGAGTCGATGAGAGAGAGAGGGTTCGGTTCAACGAGCGGTTGATGGCGCTTCTCCTTCGCCTCGACGAAGTGCACACGCATTTTCCGGAGATCAGGGAGCTGAGGAGAAGGGTGAGCCGTCGGATCGTGGGGTTGCTGGAGATCCTGGACGCGGTTTCCGGAGAGGAGATTGAGTTTTCCGGCCACTTTCCGGCGAGTTGGTCGGAATTTGTAAAGGAGTTTGAAGAGAAAGCAGAAGAGGGGTTTGGAGAGAGCTGCGAAGGTTAGGGTTTCTGGGTATGAGAGGGGCTTTAGAGATTTGTGAAGGCCAAATGAGGGAGAAATTGAGGAAAATATTGGGTTGAAGTAGTGAGAGAGTAATCTGTGGATAAAAAGAGAGGCTCTTTTATCTCTCTCTCCTTTTATTTTTGTCGCTTTATATTCAGTGGTTGGGGTGTTTATAGAGTGTAGATTACAGAGAAATAGAATTTCAGACTTAGGGATAAATGGATATAAATATTTATTAAATGGAATGATGATTTTATGTTTTTTTTCATGGTGTGGGTTTTGTTGTACTTGTCGAGCAATGTATTAGGCATCAAAGAAATTACAAAATTAAATTGAAGTACAGAAATTGGCAAATAAATATTATTGAAGCACATCTGGGGTAGTGAAGTTCACGATCTCAAATTTGATTGTTAAAAATTACGGTTTACTATCTTTAAGGCAATCTTTTTTCACTACTGTTAACCTATTTGTGGTCCGCATCTACAGTAATGCTCTATAATGGCTATGGGAGATTATAAATCCACGTATCTTTTTTCACAACCATTTATCATGTTTTTTTTTTTTCACAACCATTTATCATGTCCTTTTGGATGTATAGTTTTTTTTCTTTTTTTTTTTTTTGGTACATCCAAACTAACCACTTATTTCGAAAAGTAAATTGACAAAGGGAAGTAAGAGCCGTCTACCCCGAACTGTGTAGCTTCAAATTTTTGGAGAGACAGAGGCAGTAACCTAGTGTATTGGTATAGTAGTAATTGTTATAAACCAACGGACTGAGTCCATAATTAAAAACCAATCTAAGAGTATACAACATAATTAAAAACCAATCTAAAAGTATACAACACGTATCCTACTGCAACTAGGCCTACGCATGTTCAACAAACACCTCTTCATTGTTTAC
This sequence comes from Amborella trichopoda, assembly GCF_054954075.1. Taxonomy (NCBI): domain Eukaryota; kingdom Viridiplantae; phylum Streptophyta; class Magnoliopsida; order Amborellales; family Amborellaceae; genus Amborella; species Amborella trichopoda. The sequence goes on along the minus strand of NC_142345.1, from coordinate 30,325,311 downwards.
TACCATGACCGAATCTTCATCACTTCTAAGCAACAACAACAACCTGAAAAAAGATGATTCGCCTCTCTACTTCCAGTGTCTTGGCGAACCAATTAAAACCAATAACTATACAAAAACAATCAACTGCCAAAATCCCAAATAAACTAGAAATGGGGCCCAACAGAATTCTACACTGGTATTGTACTCCTGCAAACCCAAAAACAATTTTATTGAATTATATATGAAGAAACATAAACACCAGGAAAAGGGTGAAAATTAAAAAAAGCAATAGCAAGAAATGAAACAATATTGAAGAAGGTTGAGTGTTTACAAAAATTTTAGAAAATCATATTAAAGAGAGAGAGTTGACACTAAAACTGGGAATAAAGGAAACTGAGATGAACCAGAAAACCCGGGAACAAGGGAAACTGGGATGAACCAGAAAACCCCAGAGAGAGACCCCTGTGGGGCTGAAAGATAGTTGGGCAAGAAAGACAGAGAGAGAACCATGTTGGGACAAGAGAGACGGAGAGAGAGAGAGCTGTGTTGGGCGGAGAGAGAGAGATAGAACAATTGATTTAGAGGGAGAGAGAGGGTGAGCTGAAAGTGAATCGGACAGAGAATAAGAGTAAGTGAGAGGGAGGGGTGACTGGTTTTAGATAGAGGGTGAGCTGAGAATGGATGGGAGAGAACGAGAGAGATTGAGAGAGAGGGGGGGCAAAAGAAAGAGAGGGTGAGCTGATAATGGGTAGGTGGGAGAGACAATGAGAGATGGAGAGAGAGGGGCATTGAACAAGAGAGGTGTCTGACATGGAGGAATTAAAAAGAGAGGAATTCAAATCTCACCTTGAGATTAGGATCGAAATCGACGGTGATAAGTTGGGGTCCATGCATGTAGGTGGGGCAGGGTCCTATAAGATCGTTACTCATATATATATATATATAAAAGTGATTTCATACAACAAATGTATAGTACTGCAATGAAATAATATTAAAAAAACCATGTTACGGCACCCAAATTTTAAAATATACACTCTTTTCATTCTAATGAAAAGTCGAAAAAAATAAAAATTTGAAAACACAATTTAAAAAGTATTTTTTAGCCTAATTAACATAGGCCATCCATTTTGGTGTGATACTTAAATCTAGGCCATAGAAGGATATTGTCTTTTCAAATTTTTTAGATAAATTTATTATCATTAGATTAATAACAGTAAAAAATAAGAAATTGATTTTGAATTCATAAAGGCCTAGATCTTGAATTCACCAAATAGACGGTCTAGATTCATTAATGGAAGGGATTCATTTTGACCATATATAAGGTGCAATTATTATAATTATTTTAAATTGATTATTGAGACGAGAGAGTGTGCAAAAATTTGAGTCACACAAATATCACATACATCGTTTTCCGCAAAAAAATACTGCTATGGGATTCCTCACCATGGGATTCCTCCATGAAGATAGGCAGGTGGTGTGAGGCGGTATGGCCATACACACGAATAATGTTATCTTGGACCCAATTGAGAATGGAACTCTAAACTTCATGTTGCCACCCATGTTTTGGGTGGGGAAATCAAAAGCAATAGGTTGATATCGCACAATGAGTGGTGAAATGTGCTTCCATTGAAAATAATCAGATATCTAAAGGGCGTGGTTTTCATAAGGTTGCAACTTTAAACAATCTAATTAAAGCACACCCCTATATTTGATCATAAATGTAAATTTTGATATGAAATTTTTTTAAGATAACTAATTGTAAAATTTTGATCTCTAAACATTGTTCAAATCAAATAGATCTATAAACACATAAAAGTCATAAACATAGATGGTCTAGATAATGTGTTACGAGATACACTATTTTATGGACTCGAGAATCTTTTTTCTTTTTATATTCATACATCCCATTGTCGAGATGATCAATTAGAGGGTTTTCCAACATCCAAACAACCTTTTAAGATGGATTTTTGAAGTGCATCGGTAATTCTACATTTTAAGATTGCAACCTTATATAAACCTTTCCATATTAAAATTCTTTATGATAAATGATTCTTTAGGACGGGGTCCTACACGTTTCATGCCTGCTCTCCGTTGTTGGATCCTTATCATGGATGGCGTTGATGGCCCCATAGCTCTCCGCACAACGCACGCTATATTTAGCCAAGTAAATCTATGGTCATATCGTAGCATTGGAAATTATTGTTGTCAATTTTGTTTTTATTTTTATTTTTTAAGTAATTTTGCTTTTATTTTTTCTTAATTTATATTGAGTTCATCCTCGATGAAACCCAAGAGGTCCATAATCACGGAAAACTGATGCCAGTGTTTAGCAACTGTGTAGTAACTCGGGCCACATAATCCGCCCTTTCTCAAGGCGAGTTACTAGGGTGAGTGAGTGGACAAACACGAGTACTGCATAGGGCAACATTCCAGAGAAATTTTTTAAAAAACCAAAAGCAACCTTAAAGAGTCTAAATAAGATTAAAACAATATATAAAAATTAATTTAAAAAAATTAATTTATTTTAAAAATCTAAAAAGGGAAAATTTAAAAAATAGCCATTATGGCAAAAAAAACTGACCAATTTTTTCTAGAAACATCCAAAACAAGAAATTTATGAAACAATCCAATATTTTTACCTTCTTTTTGGGATTTTTTAATTTTTGACGTACACATACAAATCAGGACAACTCAGTCTCGCCCTATTGAGAAACATGGCTGAGTCCTAGTAGACCTGATTAAGGCTGGTAACACAAAAGCCAATTGTCCCAACCTTCAAAAGGTCAAACAGTCTTTTTATAATGGGGCATTAAGTCATGAACCTCATACAAGCATAGATGCAAAAAATACATTTTATTGATCAAACACACAAGACTACTTTTTTTTGGGTAAGTCACAAGACACTGACAGAACTATTTGGCGCATTGCTTGAGCTCAAACAGTTACAAATGAAAATAGCTAACGATGCAAAAAATTGAAAAAATTATGAGAAATATGGATACAAAGACTTTAACAATCACAGCAGTTGGATAAAGAAACAGGTATCATCAAGACACCTGATTCTCCATCATAAAGGAAAACCCACTTAAGCCTGACCTGTGAATTTTTGTCCTTGTAAATACATTGGTCTTTTTTTGTGGGTCACTAAAATCATTCTGCAAAGTTGTGCTCATCTTTGATTTCTCCACTGTTCCAGACTCTACCGTCTCAGCAATGAATTGGAGACCCTGAAATAGCCGCTTTCAGATAATCTTATCATTGATACATCATACAGCCGACAACATGAAAACCAAAATATACAGAGCAGTATACCTTGAGCTGTTGCTCCCCTGAAAAAATTGGAACTGATTGATCCAACTCCTTTTTAGCAGTAAAATTCTGTACAGTGCATATAAAACAATTACAAATCATGTATTGCGTCATTTTCATTCTTGTGAATTTGTTTTCAAGTTATAGAAGTAATGTGAAATACAGAACTGGTAAATTAAGAATGCAATGTTAGCCTGGATCTCAGAAAGCCCCCGGAGATTTCATAATAATTTTGGAGGACCAAGTTGAAGCAGTCTCGATGATAATTAGGTGGCTTACCAAACTTCCATAGGCATTTTAGCAGATGAGAGACAATTTAAAACAAAGTAAATACCCAATCAACAAAGACTTCAAAACCATTAAATAAAAATAAGACATGATCCAAGGACAAACTCTCCATATAATCCAATGGGTTTTTCCCTTTTGGCCATTAATCTTCCATTCATCAGGATTAATCAACTCCAATTTTATAGTCAGTCCTTTGACCAGATGCATTAATGTAGGCATCTTACCGAATATTTTATAATGATCTGGGTAGTTTATATGCCCCCAATTTCCAGATAACTACGAAATTTTCCAAGTCCAAATAAAAACAGTCTTTTATACCCCCTTGTCTGCTTCTGTTAAGTGCATTGAGAGAGAGAGACAGAGATTTGTCAAAATAGTGTTATTGGTCATTTGAAAGAGTTATGGGTATAAATCTCTGCACTTTTAACCCTACTGCACAAATGGTTACTATTCAACCAATACCTCGGTATGTAACTAAGCTGGAGAGACGAATTATTAGACAGCCTAACTTGTTTTTCATGCTCACATGTAGGTCATTCTCTAAAGGAGCTTTGCATGGAAGTATGAGAAATTTGGGATCTCTCCTCCAAGGGCAATCCTTACTAGTAACCATATTTTTTAAACTGCACCTGTTTGTCCTCATAAAATTATGGATCATAACTTAGGTGAACAAAGGAAACCACAGATATCATACCTTAGGTGCCAGATTACAATCGCAACACTCCCTATGAATGCCTAATAAAGAATATTAATCTACTAAAATAGTTTCAATATGCTTCACAACAGAAAAAATCAATGGAATATCATTTACAGAAACATGTTTTGGAATATCACATACAGAAACATGTTTGAAACATGTTTCATATACTAAATCAGATTATCCATCTATCTCAGAACACAATTCAAGACGTAGTGTACAATACCTGAAAAAGCTCAGCAATACGCATATCTTTCATACCCCCAGCAAATTGGCATAGATACCAAACACCTGCATTAGCAATATCCTGCAAAATAGTACTAAATGCTTCAATCCAACTCAATCTCTCATATTAGACTTGCTGATCTTTGTAATCATCAAATGGGAGAAAAAAAAACAAAAGGTCTATGCTTGCAAAGAGAAGGATGTGACCTGTTTGTCTTCAAGAAGTTCGATCTTCCCTTCCTATAAAGTGTAATAAAATCAGAAAACCAATATGCATTCATCTGTTATAGCAATTGTAAGGCTAACATGCCAACTAACATAGAAGAAATAGGTATTGAGAAACAAACTTACTAGGCCAGAAACCATTCTCTGAATTATCTCAATATCCATTCCAATTTGAGATAAATCAGACTTGACATCGTCAACCTATACTAGAGAGTCAAGGAAAAATTAGAGTACATTAAAATTTGAATGATGGGACCTTGCAAGGCTTCACAGTTAATACACAAGATAAAAAAAGGTGAAAAGGACTTGAGATTGTTAATGCATCTGCTTCATTCATAGCCAACTTGGAGAAAGAGATTAAATTATTTGAATACAAGGTGTATACATATGTATTTTCAAAGGCTTAAAATATACCTAGGCTGCTCTCATAATTTTGTTTAAAGCGCATATCACGGGTCTTTAACCTTAATGTAGGCCAAAGATACTTGAGATATTATGAGACATGAGACAGAAAAAAAGTTTCATCATTTATTAAATGTCGGGCAACTACAAGAGGATTTTCTGAAATGATATCCCTTGATTGATAACTAAAATAAGAAGGCTGGAATTCAGTCAATAGGATATGAATGAAAATGATGAAACAAGAAGTTAAAACACAAAAAGGCGATTAAAAATGCTAAGTAAATTGCACAATAATTAGCAAACGTAAGTGGAAGTACCAAAGTTACCAGAACAAGACCCCAATGCCTTGGTGATGCAGATGAAAGCATAACATTAGAGTACTATCCATAAAGTTACTAAGACTAACCAGTTTTGGCTGTGTTGAAGTACAATTACAGAAACCAGTATGAAAGAATAACTGAAGAGCTGCAAAAGTTAAGAGACTTCTTAAAGGAAAGGTATACAGCCCTAGGTTTAAAAACATGGATTGGTGACATGGATCGGCCACCCTAAAAACCGTATCAAATATGTGGATCGGCGATTCGAATCAGAAAATCAGCCGAATCGGCCAGTCTCAGACAAAAAAATTTCAAAAAATACTATAATTTCTCAAAATCTAACTTTTTAGGTTTCTAAAAAAAATAGTGGCAATTGCATTATGTTTTGTTCATTATTATATCAAAATTATGTAAATATTGAGACTCTATCTTATGGTGAGTGTTTGTTGTCCATTAAGTTCATTTTATAGTCAAAATGACTATTAAAAGGGTGCAGTTGGCATACAGATGCATCCATAGGTGTAGAGGTAAGGTGCACCTTCAAATTTTATCATGGTATATAATTTTGATGTAAAATGTTTTGAGGGTTATCTCAAAATCTATTTTTATATCTAATTATAAAATTTTAAATTTCAAAAATGGTTAAAATCAAGTAGATCTATAAACATATGAAAATCTTGAAAATGGACGGTGTAGATAATATGTTGTAAAATGCACTATTTCTGAGACTTTAAATCTTTTTATTTTTCATAGTCATACATCTTGATGTTTGAGATGATCAATCAAGGGGTTTTCAATATTAAAACTACCTTTTCCGATGGATTTTTGAGGTGCATCTGTAGTTCTACACTATAAGGTTGCATCCTTATATAAACTTTTTCCATATTAAAATGTAACTCATGACAAAAAATGAATCTCTCTAACTCAATTTATTTATTTTTGTATTAACTTAAGAGTTCTGACTTTTAAAAGAAGCCATATGGAACAAATTTAGTGGAATAGGTTGTTAGTAGAAAGAGAGATATAAAGAGAAAAATTTAGCGAAATTGATTGTTTGTGGAGAGAGAGAGAGATGGATGCCAAGGAGAGAGAGAGTGATGGATGCTAAGGAGAGAGAGAGAGATGTATGCCAAGTGGACAAAGAGAGAGATAGATGAGCGAGAGCCAAAGAGAGATGCCAAGAGGGGAGAGAGAGCTGGATGCTAAGAGAGAGATACAAGAGAGGTGGACGCCAAGAGAGAGAGAGAATTTGCGTCAGAGAATTATGCAAGGTAGGCTTCGAGAGAGAGAAAGAGACATTGCACAAGTGAGGGTATTTTTCATGTAGTGAAGAAAGGTATTTTCATGTAGTGAAGAAGGCACAAATAAAGTCCCACATTAGACGAAAAAAAGGTTATAAAAGGCTTAGCCACCCGCCAATGTGTACCACATTAGTCACATGGGCATTGCCTCATGGTGACCTATACGAAGGAAATGATTGGCCCCCAAGTTGTGTTGACTTTGAGAAGGCAATAAATTATGTTGTGGGCCACAGCTCACTTTTCAAAAAAATTTAAAAAATTCAAAACTTCTGAAAAAATTCAAAACAGGATGATGACGTCATAACCGATTCACTGACATCATAACCGGTTCTGCAGAGAACCGGTACAAACTGATCAGAATCGACCAGTTCAGAGGGGGTACCTGGCCGGTTCGCAATATATGACCGGAGCCGGAATGCCCCAATTGATTCCCAATCTAGATCACCAAATTTTCGAACCTTGATTTAGCCAAATGCTTTCCTAGTGAATTATAAACCCCAAATTTCAAATTTTTGTAATTACTAGTTTATGTATACTATGTGAGGTTATATGCATGAAGCTAGAAACATAAGATACGCCATTTTAAATGACAAATACCACAGTTGAAACACTGTCCCTTTACTTCCAAAAGGTCTTGCTTCAGAAAGGCGGTAATCACTCACATACCTCATTTTTGATGAGCTTCGACATCTCCATTTGCTCATCCATCTTCCCATCCAAGTTTTGAAGCCTTTGAGTCAGATGTCTTTTTGTATACTGAAAATCAAGTTTAAGAGCATTCAAACTTTAATATGTACTAATAAGAATCCTTTAAGTTCAAATTTGCAAGAATAACATGATATTTGAGGTTGCGAAACTTACAGCTAAAGCAGCAGATACTTGTTCCAACTGTTTTGAAACATTTGCAACAGCATTTGCCATATTACGCTTCGTAACATACATAAAGTCAGATAAGGATAATCCCTGTATAAAATGGATAAAAGACAAAAATGAATCTTAAATCCAGATGCTATACTCAATTGCTATAATCATGAAGAACTTCAAAAGAGATATTATCTTCATAAAAACCCCAATCATAAGGTATTTCATCAATCATCATCATCATCAAATTTTTTTCCCAACTAATTGGAGTCGGCTATATGAATCCTGATCCGCCATTCAACTCTATTAAGGGGCATACCCTCAGTAAGGCCATAAGGTATTTCATCAATACTGTTACTTATTAAGGTTTCAGTACATACAAAAGTGAGTCAAGAATTATCTTAGAAAAGATAGAAGCCATTTAAAGGACTTCAAATAAAATAAATAAGTAATTAAACATAGCAGTAGATTGTCACTTTCCAGCATGAGAGGCTCTATGTAGCAAAATTATACACCCCAAAATGTGAAATCATAAGAATATCTAGTTTTTCAAGTTACCAATAAAAAGAACTTGCCTTCCACCACATATAGCAATATCCCAGTGCTCCAAGCGCAGCTGCTGGCATTATATAGGATGCTAAGTTCCCTGGATACATAAGTGAGAGACCATAGAACATCAATAAAAATAGTATTATCCAGTTTTTGATATGATATTTGAGTGACACATTAATGAATTGATATGATATTTGAGTGACACATTAATGAATTGATATGTTATTTGAGTGACACATTAATGAATAGGAAAAGGAAAAAAGACATTATAAGGTAATTCAATTTCAAAGTTACAACAGAAAGGACCATATTATTAGAAATTTAACTCATGGAATGATGTACAGCAACAACAACTTCCAGGCAAGCTGAGCTGGCTTAGAAGATGGTGGCCAGCCTTCCCAGAAATTTATACCAGTACAAGTGGCATCCCAACTTCATGGACTTTGGATGTAAAACAAAATAAGCAAAGAAAATGAAAGGAAAAGAGCCAAATCAAAATGCCAATTTCATGAATAGCATGCAAAGCTTAAGTTTTTGGTTCCATTGTTTAATGAACCCTGGCTGACTTTCATTATATACGAGACTTATAGGCACCAAGGAAAAGTCCAAGAAGAATCAACTAGGGAAGTATAAGGAACAGAGTTAGAGCTTGACAGTGAGAATGGATTAAGATCAATAAATAGATTCAATATATCTATTCCCTAGGGGTATGAGCGATCAAGGAGTTTCAACTGGTGCTGAATTCCATTTCATCAAGGAAGAAAGGGATAAAAAACAAAATGAAGTTACAACCACATCTCTGGCATCTCTAGTAACACCCTTATGATTCATGGAAAGGATATAATAAGTCCTACTACAAATGACCTAATAAAAAAACAAAATTATCAAATTTTGCTCTCAGATTTATATATAATCAAACACCTCCCAAGCTGGAGTCTGGTTTTATATTGCAAACCTCATCAATTAAAAAGATTAATTTATATCCAATGTCTTGACTGAAACTGAGTGCATTGTAGTCCTTGTTGAGAAGAAACGGAGTCAGGATGAGTCCTTTAATCTTCTTTCAGATGAAATGGTAGTGGACTATGCCCCAGGCACATGTGGAATGTAATGTGAATGATATTTGCTGCCACAAAACATTGTCATGGACGGAAGGAAATAGAACAAACCAAATTTCCTACAGATAACCCGTTGCCTTTGAAGATCAAAAAACCCAATCTCTTCCAAGAGATTATTAGTTCGCACCATCTATCTAAGATTAGAAGATATAATTTGAGATGCCACCCCGAGTTGCCTATAGCTTGTCAAAGTAAAGTAGCTGCTAGTATTTTCTACATTCTCGAAAAACTTTTTTTTCCTTTTTTTTAGTAAGTTATATATGAGAATCAAAACTTAGATGCCTCCCTGAGCCCTATGAATTTAAGAAAACTATCATGACCTATGAAAATCTATTAGGTTTCACTCTTAGATGAATCATAGAGATAACCTTTGATGAATAAGATTTTGCATTTGATTTCTAACAGCATTCCAAAAGAGTTTCATAATCAGAAAACTTGCAGTTGAGAGTACAAACTGAACTAGAGCTAAGGCTTAAGTTGATCTATCTTGATGTGCAAAAAAGGTTTAAAGAGGGTGGTTATTGTACTCTATTGACTAATGCCTCACATTGAGGCCAAGGCTAGAAATAAATACTTCCAGTATTGAAACAAAAAATTATATTAAGAAAGTTGTAAACCTTATGCTTGTGTATCCTTTTCAGAAAATCTTTCTTTCTCCTAATCAAAGATTAGTGACTCTACACTGAATTTATCTTTATTTACATTTTACATTGGGAATCTAGATATCTAAATTTAATTTCAGTCTTAAACCAAAGCTCACGGCATGCACAAACGATTCCAATATTATAATACTTGATTTTATCAGTGAATGGATACTTTTTTTTGTCATCTGTATGCTGCAAATCAGAGATGCATACAAAACTAATATATCTTTGCTCACAAAAGATGGTCTTTGTCTGACCCAGGCTCCGAAACTCCTGGATCCTAAAAGGAGAATACAGTAAACATATAATTACACAGAGAGATGCAACTACATACCCTGAGAGGCAGAATCCCCGTTTATTATGGTTACAGGTCTAGATAAAGTCAGCTCCCTCACCTCTTGTGCCAAACGACGAACCTTCAGGTAGAGTCAAATGAAAAGTAAAGTTGGAGCTAGAAAATTATACACAAAAATAAAAATAAAAAGTAAAAATAGAAGTAGGCCCTTAGTTCTAACAGCAAATGCTGCCATGAAATTGCATGGGAACAGACACCAGATCCTCAGAAGCCCTGTCTAATAGGGATTAGGGACGTGTTCTGTTTTCAAGTTTCTTCATTATTGATGTTTCTTTTAGTCATCCCTTAGAAACTGCAATGCTTATTCTAGTTTTATGCCACTATCATCCCTTGTAGTATAGTCAGATGTATTGAATCTGGTGACCACAGGGAGTACACCTCTCTATTGTTTGAAACCGTAGTTTTCCCAAACTTATAACAGGAACATTCAAGGTTCCAGAAACTCCAGCTATGGTGTTAGCCATTTCTCATGTCTTGAGAAATACTTCCTCACCATGAACATAAAAATTTGCTAAAAAGAATAGCTTCCTAGCTGAATATAAAATCGAAGGTCAAAAGAAAGCCACTATCGACATTATCATAAGAACAAAAGGAAAAAATTCAAATTGTTGAAACAATTTGTAAAGCCACGGGCAAATAAATCAGTGAAACATTAAATCTCTAAAGCATAATACAACAATAAGAAATTGAAGAAACAAGGAACCTAAACAAAAATCATTGTATCTTAGTGCTTGCAACAATTGTCGATTAGAATTGATAACCATTAATTGTCATGCAGGAAAAGAGTTAGAATCAGATACCTGAGCTGCAAGAAAAGCTGACTGATCAAAGCCATGAGGAGAGACAGTTGCCTCATTGAGACCCTTTATCAATGCCTACAACAAAAATCAACCACCTTGCATCAGAGGCATCTTAAATCTTCAATATCAATTTCCAAGTAAACATAAAAACAAGCAAGTCCAGATACTACCGTAAATGTTATCATATTATCACACCCATATGAACAAGAAAAGGTGAGATATGTCCTTGAACTCTCTATAAGGCAAAAAACCTAAGTTACTGTGTAAAAATTGGTAATACCATATCTCGTTACTGTAAAAATCTCAAGTCAAGGGAACAAATCAAAATACAACCACAGCTGGTTCCTCACTCAATCAGGAAAGGGACTCATGTTCTACTTTAGAGAACAAAAGTCATGCCTCTTGAGCATTCTATCATTTGTCTCTTCACTGCAGTTATCTAACCTGATTATAAACATTGAGGATGGTGGGTTTGGAGAGTTTATACATTTTTATTTTGTGAGGCGTTGTCATCATTTTCCCCCTTTTGCTCATTTATTGTAAGTGAATAGTGTTTCTAAGACCAAAATGTCCGTCCCAAGTCATAAGCCTGCAAGTCTATAACAGTTTACTTGAATGCTAATATGGTCCATCATTAGAGAGAGAAAAACCATGGATGTTTTCTACTTACCAAGATTATGAATTTATAGAAGGTATCAAAGTAAGGTCATGCCTAAATTTGAAGAACTATTCTATCCTATTGAAGCTTCAGAAGTACAATTGGATTAAGACAGAAGATGATATATTAACATTTATCAGCATTTAAATATATTAGGTGGGAAGTCACACCTCTCTTGGATCATTAACATCAAGTAAATGGTTGGAGTCGATTTTTCAGGCAAAGAAGTCCAATTTAAAGAGGAAAAAGACGAAGAATATTTCATATTTTTCCCCTTTGATTTTTCACAATATACATCCAATTGAAAGACAAAAAATTAAAAGAAAAGGACTCAAAGAGTAGAAATAATATTTAATATTTTTTAATGAGTAAACATTTATTCAGAAGTCCCTTGTTTCTTCTAGTCCAGTCACTCTTCTCTTGTTGTTGGTCATCTGTGCCAATATTGACATCCAAAATGTCAAAGGCATACGCAATCTTAACATGTCCAGAACTATTCAGTCCCAAGGTGTTGTGCTTGAGAACCTTGGAATCTTGGATTGCATATTATCATTATTAGCTTGAATGAAAATTATTATCTACAATGGCAAAGATTCAAAGAAAAAATATTCTGTATATTTGGTTGACTTGGAGTATCTTTGTTATAGGTTCCTCGGGCTCGTTGAGTTTATCCCATGTTTCCATAGCTGTTTTTCATAAATATAGACAATCTGTAATGTGGATTACCACTGAATTTGATATCCAAGAGGTTACAAGTTCATTGCCTTTGGTTTAGTGATCTTACGAGTCTAGCTCTAAAACTAAAAGATCATGGTTCTTAAATCATAATACCTGTTTCAGTTATCCGTAAGCCACAAGAGGTTACCCAAACTAACCAAATATACAGATGTAGTTGGGTGTTCTTGAATCTTGTGTTTGCAACATTTAATAGACGTCACAGCACCAAAGAGAGGAGGAACCAGTATTCATCTACGGATGGGGTGAGACCAGTGTTTGAAAACTCGCCGAGTCGAGCCGGACTCGCCCGGTTCGACTCGGGAATTGTCAGCTACCGAGCCAGTTCCACGAAAAAATCGGGAATCGCCCGTGTCCAGAGAAAACCGGGCGATTCTTGGCGATTCCCAATAGTAAATCGAGTGTCTCACCGAAAATTTTTGGGTTCACACGTGGCCGCCTCACGAGAGCGACACGTGGCACCTAAAAACCCTCCACACGTGGCACCTAAAAACCCTCCACACGGGCAATTCACCTCACTCATATGCCCCCTTCGCTTTTCTACATACGTGCCTGAATGACTAGTACACAGCACTTTATAGAGAACAAAAGGTCTCTCATCCTTCGATGTGGGATAATTCCCACAAAAAGCCATTCAAGCAAGATGATTCAATATGTATTATATTATAGTTGCTAATGAAACACATCAGGCGATGTAGTAGTGTTGGTTGAAAACCTTGAATTTTCGGGCAGGCGTCTTGAGTTCGAACCCTGCTCGTCGTCGTTTATAATACAACATTTTTTTTAAGATAAAGATAAAAAATAGAGATAAAGATGAAAAATAAAAAAGCTTTTCAAGATAATGAATAAAAAACTTGAAATAAAATAGAAAAAATAAAAAGATTTTCTTGCTGTAAAAAAAGCTTAAAAAATAAAAAATAAAAAGCTTTTCAAGATAAAGATAAAAAATATAATACAACATTTTTTTATTTTTCTTGTAAAAAAAATAAAAGGTAATATAAAAAGTATTTCTTGCAAAAAAATAAAACAAAAGGCATAAAAAAACTTTTTGACAACAAAAATAAACAAAGGCAGAAAATACTGTTGTAAAAAATTAGAAAAAATAAAAAATAAAAGGCTTTTCAAGATAAAGATAAAAAATATAATACAACATTTTTTTATTTTTCTTGTAAAAAAAATACAAGGTAATATAACAAGTATTTCTTGCAAAAAAATAAAACAAAAGGCATAAAAAAATAAAATGTACTTTGGCAGCATCAATTTTTTTTTTTTCTTGTAAAAAAAAAAAAAAAGTAATACAACAAGCAAAAAAAAATGTAGTACAACGTCTTCTTCTTTTGTCAAAAAAAAAAAGAAGATAATGAACAAGTATTATATTTTTCTTGTAAAAAAAAAAAAAAGATAACACAATAAGTATTTCTTGTCAAAAAAATAAAAAGTATTTCTTAAACCTAGGAATAAATGGTCTAATTATATTTTTTATTTTTATAACATGATGGTCTTTAACATAAATTTAGTAATATTAATTTAAAGATAGGATTCATACAATGAAGCCATTTAAAATCTCTCTTTCTGCTAACAATCTTTTCTACTAATTTATTCTAGAAACCTAAAAAATCAAAGAAAATTGGTACGCATTCTAGTAATTTCTACATTGATAACCAAATCTTTTATTTTATTTATTAATTTTTGTATTATAAATCATGTAGTGTACTATTTTTCTTACAGTTGTCAATAATACATTTTAAATTAGATGATATTATAAAATATTTTGGATTTGTTATTATTTATATAATAAAGTAATTATAAAATATTGTTGGTATATAATATTATAGTTAGTTAGGTTGTAATAATTTGGGTTTTTTTAGCGGATTAGGGTTTTCTGCCAATTCGAGATTTTAGTGGCCAAATTTTCATTGCTTTAGTCAACTCTTTATTGTAGTCCATATATAATTATATAATTAATCCATGATAATTCTATGATTTCTTTTGTGTGATGTAAATTTAATGGTCAACATAAGTTCATACAGGGAAAGAACATCTCAATATTCATAAATTGATGAAAACAATGAAAGTTAATAATGTATTACCCCCATTTCTTATTGGATTCCTAAAAAACAATATTTATAATGAATTTTAATAATTTTTTTGAATTTTTTTAAGGCTTAATCTCACCGATCCGTTTTTTAAACCACTGGGTGAGACTGACATGTAATAGAATAAATGTTAAGATAAGAAACTTACATATAAGTCGAAAATGTTATGTCCCTACATACCTAAGAAGAAACCCTTCAAGGATCCAAGGTTGAGATGAACTTAATCTGAATATAGTACCCATTGCTTGTGGTGGCCAAAAACTTTGCTAACTCAGCAAATTACTACAAATATCAGAATAAGATTTTCACCAACTAAAGATTCCTTAGTATTAAATCTAATCCTGAGGTCCTCAATTGTTAGCTGTAATTTATAATCCTAACATTTCCTTGTTTCTACATTGGATACTCAATGGACACTTTTTGGTATAAAAAATTTTGAGTTTGGGAAGGCAGGATAGATACTCCAAAGTCAAGATAGTTCATTGAAAAATGATAGTTCATTGAAAACTGATGGGAAACTTGTACAGGTTCAATTGTTCCAAAGATACAGGAAACTGATGGGAAGGGTTCTCGACAACACAAAAATGGGCATCAAAGAGAAGGACAGCCCATTACCTGAAGCTCAAAGATGATGTCAGACAAGTGACCGCCCCTCAAAATAATTGATCCAGTTAAACCTATACAATTTAAGAAATAAGCAAAGCACAAGTCAGAATAAAATAAACATCTTAATAAAGAAAATGTATCGTGATATAAACAAACATCAATAGTTAAGCAACAAAAACAAACATAAGATGCTTTCAGAAGTGAATGTTAGGATCTTTATGTGATAGAATTGATGTGAAGAAAGAAAAGAGTTCCGATTTACTTTAAAGGAAAATCTCATTGCAAATGGGTTATAGGCAACTGAAAAAAGCAAAAATCAAGATGATCCCCAACGACACCAAAAAAAAGCATAATGTGATCTTAAATTGGGAAGAAATAAAAAAGCAAAATAAGGAAAGCCTCAATAAATTTGTCATTCCATAAAACTTTAGTATGGAAATGGAAGCATCAATAGAGAAAGTAAATTTGTGATATGTATGCATGTCTGTCTTGATTCTAGCTTCTATACTAATACTTTATGGTGTGCTGCTCCTACGAGCAGTATTTCTTATTTGAAGCAGTATTTCTTATTTGTTAGTTCCCCAAAAGTGTTGCTTTTTAAAGGTGTAGTCAATGAAGTAGAAAACTTTTGGAATGGAGTGTTTACCATTAAGCACAAATTGCTGTGTATTCCAAAATATTGTCACAATAACTCCACTGACAAAGGCTTCTATGCATGACAGACAAAATAAGAGGCACTCTTAACACAAGTCTTGGGATTTTCCATTGCAAATATGGACAACAGAGGAGGAAATGACCAGGATTTTGAAGGCAAGGAGGAAAAGATCGACTCCAATTCTTTGATAATGGACATCAATATCCTATAGAAGACGTTGTTTCATGGCATCATTAACTTGGTTAAGTACACTGTGGCTAGAAGGGGGGAAATAGTATTATTTGAAGGTTTTAGGTTTCAGACATGGGCACGTGAAGCAAAAGACCATCAAGTACTAAGCAACAAAAGCAGTACTATCTTTAAGGATAATAGCCGAGGGGGTGTGCAACAGTGCACGTAAAATGGCCAAGAGAACTTCTTTGGTATATAGCTCTTTTGAGCCTAAAACTTGCAGCAAAGGATTTCCTGAAGTTTCCTGACCTAGTAATGGCACAAATGGGATGCCCATTGTTACTTGTTATGGGTTTCCTGACATAGTAATGGATTTAGCAGCAAACTTTGAAATCTTTAACAAAGGAAATACATAAAAAAAACAAATGAATTGAAATGACATCCAACCATACTCCTGCAATAAAAACCTGCCAGTAAATCCAGATTCCATTAGACATCCATTCTAATGAGGCATATAAATAATTTCCAACCAATATCAAGGTCCAGAACAATACTAACGCACAAAAACCACCACCTAATCTCCGTTCATCTATTTTAATCCTCATTCTTACTGAAGGAAATCAATTTACAGGACCCAGAGTGAGAAAACGGATATCATATATTTTGCATGATCACAGAGAAACAGCAGAATTATGTAGTTACAGAACTGAATTACATAGACTCATGATTCAAGCATCGTAATTTAAAGAACTGATATCATTTGAACCATGAGATTTAGGTCAAGAGATTGATCACAAAAAGGAGGGGATAAATGCATAAAGAAACATTATATAATGAGAGAAGATACCTGCTCCAACAAGGATTAGGACCTTAGAGGAAGCGAGCCCTGAGTGCATCGCCATGGTTGGCTTCTTTAGAAATGTGGAGAGAAAGCTTGCCGCCACTGTCTTGACTTTTAAACCGAGGAACGTTTTCAACTTGTTTTTTTTGTTACGGTGCAATTTCTGTTTTTTCTCTTCTTTTTTTTTCTGTTTTTTCTCTTCTTCTTTTTTCTTAAAAAAAGTGCAAGCTTCATGGGGATTTTGTCTGAAAACTAGAAGTTGGTTGTTATCAAGAACCTGGAAGTTACTTCTTCGTGTGAAGTTGGATGTTCTGGCTCCTAGTACCGAAAGGTATTGTGTTTGGTACCTTGTCGTCAATTTAGAGGGAGCCTGGAAACTTGGTACCACCTAGAAATTATCAAACCTCGAGACATGATAATTAACCAATTTAATCCATATATGAAAGAATTTATATTTGGGAGTATTTTTTAATGAGAATCTAATAGATCATCAACAATAGATCAAACAAGAAGGATGGATTTGTACGTTATTAATGGTTTTATAGCGATTGATTGTATTATTTATGTTTTATAATTAATTCTATAAAAAAAAAACCTCTTCTATCCAAGCTCCTTGTATATGAAAATGTAATTCTTAGTGTGAATTGGATTTGTAAATTAATGTTATACGCATCAAATTGGATTGGTTTAGGCTTTAGAGAGAGGGAAGTAGAGTCCATACATGATAGCTTGGGTTAAAGTATGAGGTAAGATTGAGCAATGATTTCATGCAACCGTTGTATAGTAATATGATGCAACAACTTTAAAAAACCATCTTATGGCTATTTGTTTGATCCAAATTTTGAAATATATACTCTTTTCATTCTAATGTACAGTCACAAAAAAAGAAAAAATTGAAAACACAATCTAGAAAGTATTTTTTTAGCCCAATTAACATAGGCCGTTCATTTTGGTGAGATGCTTAGATCTAGGTCTTAAAAGGATTTTTTCATTTCCATTTTTTTTTGGATGACTTTAATGTTAAAAAAAAAAAAAAAAGATTTTGAATTTATAAAGGCTAAGATCTTGAAATTCACAAAATGAATGATCTAGATTCGTTTTTGGAGGGGACTCATTTTGACCGTATCTAGGGTTCAAATTGAACTTTTTTTTCTTTAGAGGATTGATTATTGAGATGAAGAGAGTGTGTGTGTAAAATTTGGGATCATACAAATACCATAAACATGGTTTTCTATAAGTGTCGTTTCATTATACTATGATACAACGTTGCATTGGATCATTGTTCGGTAAGATTTGCTTCATTTCTTAATATCAATATTAATTTCCTGCATCATATATTCTAAATTAAGAGGAACACATAGATTAAATATCCCAAATTCGATGGTAAACCATTCTACAAAATACTTTGTTATCGACCATTAATCAAATGTGCTATGAAGGTCCCATATCACCAATTCATAGTTCTCAAATATACAAAGATAACGAAAGACATTTATTTCCATATGATTTTTTTTATTTTTACTTTTTTTAACGATTCACATGGTCGTGGCACAATTGGGATGCAATTTCATCTCCCAGTTGTACTCCTTCGACATGGTCCTCAATACTTTGGGTTTCTATTGGATCACCGTCATCTACCTCATTGGTTATGATCTCAAAAATTCTTTCTGAAAATCGTAACTCATGCACACCACCCACTCCTCTCATCGTCATGATAAAGTTATGCAAAACAGCCGTTGCAAATTATTATTTTGATTTGTGTGTTTAATGGATACTGAAACTGCTTTTTTAGAATTGGAAAGCATGCTTTCCATAACCCAAAAGTTCACTCCACAGCATTTGCCCTATTGCCGGTCTCGAAATTACTTATATGGTAGCGAACCAATTGGTAGGGAGCAAGGAAACCCCGAATGATCGAATAGCCCCCATCCACAAGATAGTATTTTTCTGCACAAGTTGGACAAATATGGTTAGTTACTTAACTACTGTCCTGCTATACATAAGAGTTCGTTACAAAATTTAGCTACCTGCAGGTATTGTTAATTGACCGGTATCCCTTTCCAAAGCATTGTATAAGATCTTGGAGTTTGATGCAGATCCTTCCCATCCAGCAAGTATATATTGGAATTGCAAATTGAAGCCCACTGCAGCCATCACATTTTGGGATAATACAGCTTCCTATTACGAAATCGTTTATGCATGTGGCTCTTAACCCACCCTGCGATATGTGTTCCATCAATTGCGCCTACACAATGCTGATAGAAAATGTAATGAATTTTTTAGCTATAGCAATGAAGATTTTTTTGTTAAATTCAATGCTACCAATTTTGCAATGAATTTTAAAATTGAGTACTAATAGTTACCTTGAAATATGTGTCATAACTTTCATTACCAGTTATGTGAGCTAGTTTTTCTATCCCTGGAGGTCGTATAAACATTTTCCTATAGCCAAAACAGCCCTCGGTACTTTATTGAAGTAACAACTAATAGTTTGGCTAGGGTGCGGGAAACAAATTTGTGTCATCCTATTATGTTCGTCATGTGTAATAGTGCTTATGAATATGGCTACTTGTTCTTCAACTAACACAAATCTAGTATTTCATAGTGTGGTCTCGTCTCTTAAAAGCCTACAAAGTTCAATGAATGCAGGACGTTCCATACGCAATAGATCAAAGCAATTTCACTCATGTACCTCTAATATATAGGCAACAAACTATGGCCATGTAATGGAGCAGTGTGGATGCTCTTCCTCATTAAATATATATTGTAGTATGAAACTGTCACAAAACACACAACATATAAACCACATAGCATTGTATTGAATCTAAGCCGCTCGAAATGATCCATATCATCCATAACTGGAAATTAAAGTTGAGATGACATATATAAGTTCAAAGAAGAAAGTTTCACATTCTACAAATAGAAAAACACAAACACATCATTTGTCATCAAATAGATAATAACATACTTTATACAAAAGGAAAAATAAAATAGTAAAATATTTTCACCAAATAGAATTACACATGCATATACACCACGCATGAACATAATGTCAGCATTTTCATTAAAAGAAGAACGTCTAGTTTCATCAATAAGAAAACTACTCCAAGACATGAAGGTCATTCATCCATTCATATGCAGTCTAAGACAAAAAAAAAAGGAGTGCTTAGACTGCCAAAAGTAAACTTTTATGAGTTCAACTAAAATAAAATAAAATAAAAATCAAAATAAAAATAAAAAAATCCCAAAGAAAAACTTTACTCCAAAACATTAATTTGCCATTTGTTTCATCTCTTCCTCTAGAAACACCCCTAGGTACTCAAGCAGCAAGGCTAACTTTAGATGCATTTTGGAAAATACAGGTAGCCTTCAATATGACTTCCAAGCCCACCTCCCCTTTCTTGTATAGCTCGTCAACATCATCCATGCATTTCTTCATCTTTATCTCAGACTGAACGGGAGTTTGGAGACTCATCATCTCTGTCATAGTTTCCACCAATTTAGTTAAACTTTGAACCACTTGTTCAGTAGGAGTGCCTTGCCTTTCCTTTTGAGACACTTCAGAAGTAGTATTAAGGTGGGCCTCTTATATTGCCTCGACGATGTTCTACACGCATTGCTTGGTGTAAATATATCGATATTCTCATCACTAGTATCTAAGTGAGGAGACTCTATTGGTGAATCATCCACTTCCAAGGGAGGTGCACTACCATCGGTGCCTTCATCAACCAAAGTCCCACTATGCCTCCCATCAGCAACAGTATTGCAAAATATCTTGTCCAACTCGTTAACATCATGAGCACTTTTGCCTCTAAACTGTTGGCTATATAGTCTTTTAATGCCTCAAAGCCAATAGTCTTACGCTCATTGGGAGTTAGAGAGAGATTGAATCTGGGTGCTTGGCGCACTGGAGCCCAGATTCATATACCCCGAGTATTTAAGGCATTGATAATATACGTTTTGAGAGTGTAAACTCTCAGGGAGGTGTGAGGGTCACCTCCCAGTTAGGACTATATTGATTAAAATACCTCATAGTTAAAGTGATAAGTCAGGGCTTGGAGAATCCACTTCAGAATAATAAAACCTGAGTATTTGAAAGAGTATTCACCCTATATGGAATAGTCGGCTCATAGGACATGAGCCAGTATCTTGATACGAGATAATTCCATGACATGTGCACCCACAGTCGTATGGAAAAACAACTCTTCTATAATATTATCCGACTTAGAAGAGCTAGTGCACATGTGCTTTGAGAGGACCCATGTATTCGAGTAGAAAGATGTCCCACAGTGGTGCACCAGTAATCCATTGAACCCTCGGTGACGGAAAACTCTAGCTAAACGACTTTGATGTGACCAATTATATATCCCTAACATAGACTATGGAGTATAGGTGGACATCGGTGGAACATCATTTGGGTTAGCCTAATGGAAGACTCCGACTAGTGATAAAGTCTAGATATCTCATTTACCTTTGACCCATATTAATCTAAAATTAATGAGAAATTTTTTTTATATTGATGATAAATTGTGTAATAATGTTGAAAATCATTTTGAGTATTTTTTGGATTTTGGAGAATTTTTTTAGATTTTTTTAAACAATAAAAATATGATTTTCAAATTTGTTTGACATAAATACCAAACAAAGACATTCTATAGGGATGCCACATGGATCCCAAGTGGCCATAAGGATGCCACGTGGCACCCCCACCTCCCCACTCGTGGATGTCACCATGCTGAAGTCATATCCATATAGGGACTTATTTATTATTAATTTTTTTGTTGGTATTATGTTATAACATGTTATCTTGTTATTTAAAGTATTATATATTGTTATGACTTAAGTTTGATTTAAGTTACATGTTTTTTTTTTTTTTTCATATGTGCCATATTTGGAATGTGTGAAGTCATGGGATTTTGACAATTAATTTAATTCATATTATTATCTACATATGAGTTTGTAACATGTGGGTATATCTTATGTGGCACCACCTTATGGGCTTGACCTATGTGAAACTTTAGTAGTTTTAAAATCTTATTGGTGGTGTCATAAGATATTTTATTCATATGTGTGGATGTCCCATATTACCTTTATGTCCATGTCCTTGTATTTTATTGACTCTCACAAATTATTCAAAAACCATAAGCATAAGTGTAAACATGAATTTAAACTTAATGGAAAATAAAACATGGAGCTAAGGGCTTCAAGGTAAAATTACTATAAACCTAAGTTTAAGGAGTAAAGGGTATCAAAAGCTCATCCATTGATCTTGGTGATAAGATATGGATGTGTGACTTAGATAAAAGTCTCTCATGTTCCATTGATCTACGGAATCAATGTTCAAGATCAAATCAATCTTTATGATCTAAGTATAAAAATAACTTATGAAATCAATTATAACCCTAACTTGAATATTCACTTCAAAAAGAGATAGAGCCCCCTTGACAAAAATGTGGCTGCCCATGTGATTATCTTCTTCTTTGAGCTTTCAATTGAAACCCTTCCATGGAATAGTCCATCATTTATGTGATCAAACCTATACTATTACTTCATTAAGATATTGATTTTTTTTCGTATATTTTTAATTCCCACATCATTTACATATCAAAACTTGCTATAATTCTTAATTTACAATAGCTTTCTTCATTTTTTGTCTTGAAAACTTGATATTTGAATAGTCTCAAAGCAATAGTGTAGTCCATACACATAGTATGTGTAGACTATCTTGCTTACTCTATGATATTTAGTAGTTTTAACTTCATTTTTTTGATCTTATTTTTCTGAAATTTTTACTGAGAATATACAACTTATGAGAGATTTATTTCATCATATTTAAGCATATGAAATAGTCCATTGAGTCTTTTTTTAATGTTGAAAAGTTCGTTTGGTCCCTTACGGACCATATGATGTAGTTTCACCATAACTTCTTTATTTTTTGTAATATCTCTCTCTAACTTTGAAGGATTATTTTGATACATGTTTCTCTCATGATTTGATTCCCATTAAGTGAAATAAAAGTCATCATTTGCTTCCCATTGGATTGATCTCCTTGAGTTATTATTATCGCTCATGCCTTGGACAATAAGACAAAATTAAGTCCTCAAAAGGCCATTTCGTGGCCTAAGCATAAGGAGTTCGAACCATGATTTCCTCATGTATGTTTACTTGTTACTTTGATGTATTTATAGTTATTCAATGGATTCATGATTAATTAAATTGATTATGTTGTATGTATATTGAGATTATTCTTTAATCTTGCGGTATGAACTTTAATGCTATGCATTATTGTTTATACAAATTGAAATTTTATCGATTTATTATGATCTAGTGTATGATGTGTATGAGACATTATGAAATATGATGAGAATGAAGAGTGAATATGAAATTATCATATAATTTTGATATAATGAGGAATTACGAGTGCAAGTCATGCAATATGTTGTAGAGATGTACATTGTGAATATTGTATTGAACTAATTATTTTTTTGCGTTGGGGATTTGTAAGGGACCTGTTAGGGTTGAATTTTATTATTCAAATGTGTATAAACCATGTTGTAGGCTGGAATATATGTATTATAGTTTTGTATTGAGATACTCATGCATTTAAACCTTTGAGTTTTTATATAATGGAAGTTTTTTAAAATATTACATTTCTAACCCATTGGTCTTATACCACCAAGATAAACTTGCCAGCCCATGAATAATCTTGCGAAGGTCCAAACATGTACCATTAAGAATTCCAACTTTCTAAAAGATATAACTTTTATAAAAGGATATCAATGGTACAATAAACTAACTTTTATATACTGATCACAAAGTTCATTCTCAGTCATCACCATACCTCTCAACAGTTCCCATCCAAAGCCAGTTGAGCTGATTTGTTTCTTGAGCTCAGAGTACATTTTTCTAATCAATTTGTGCTTGTTTTTCAATCTCTCATGGTCGAATAATTCACTATACAAGACCACCATATTAGCACTCATCATATCACAGGCTTCTCAGTGGAAGCCCACATGAGGTCCTTTTTTTTTTTTTTCGCATTCTTATGTTGGCTGTTAGTTTCTCTATTCTTCTTTACCTCCACCATAAACTGAAGAAAGAAAGTTCTTGAGTACTACTCCACTGAGAATTTTTTTGGGTACTACTCCTCGGTTGTGAAGTTGGAGGCATACTTAAAGGTTGGGTCTCCATGCCTATGAAATTTAGATATCACATATCAAGATAATATATAAGCACGCGTAATTGAAGTTATGGGCTTTACGTAAGCCCAACCCAATAAAGCTAATACATAAGCTTCCATAACTGAAATTGCAGGCTTTGCATGACCACATTGTGCGGAGTGATATCTAGGACTTCCTATTACATAAACAATTAAGCATCACAAGAAAGCATCACAATTAAGCAACACAAGAAAACATCACAATTAAGCAACCATCACTTTAACCAGTTGAAAAAAACAACAACTCAAAAAATCAAAATACGCCATTAAGAAGATAAAGGAATATAATAACCAATGCAAAAAATCCATTACAGATCAGTACATTATTTAACATACATCTTTCATATTACAGATAAATACATTATTATGGCTCATTTTGTAGACATCCAAATCAAAATATTAGTAAGGATCATGGATTAATTAATAGACAAGGTGTACTAAGGTTAGATGGCTGAAACATGCCCATTTTTTTGAATGTTTATCTAAATTCAGCATGTGCATCACTTATGAAAACACCAGCAGCTTAACATCCAAAATTCAATAATCTAAAGGTCTTTTTTTTTTTTTGAAGAATGTCAACTTTCATTACTTTTGATACACACATACAATGCTTACATAAACAATCACAAGAAGGCATCACAATTTAGCAACCATCACTTCAGCCAGTTAAAAAAAAAATCAATTCAAAAAATCAAAAGATGCCATTAAAAAGGTATAAAAATATAATAACCAATACAAAAAATCCATTACAGATCAACAGATTATTTAACAGACATCTTTCATCGGCAGGAACCTTGCCTATTTTTCACCACAATCGGGTGGCACTGACATCGCTTCCCAGGAATGCCCTAACAACCCTTGGTCATTTCTTGTTGTACGCAGTTTCCAGTACAATATGTCGCTTATAGGGAACGCCCTAGCATAAGCAAATAAGATAGATTCAAAATTCAACGAAAGTTTTGGCAAAGTTTTACATCGGTTGCTTACCTAATACAACCCACCTCTTTGACTCAGGCTTGGGACGGTTTAGGGAAAGTTTGAAGTCTTTACCCTTCTTAGACAAGTACATGAAAATAAAGTCCAAAACCAAAGCAAAAGAAAATAAACTAAACAAGAAAAAAACCCACCTTCACCATGTTGTCAACTGGGAAAAAGGAATCCAAATATTTTCAGCGAGCTTGATTTTTACTCAAATACCATGAAAGTCGAACCAACATCTTGATTTCAGATATTTGATTCATTTAACCTTTAAAACAAACATAAAATTACCACTTTAAGAAGAATAAGTTCAATAAATTGACAAAAAAAAAAAGTAACCTGTAACATAAAGAGCTTGACACTGTAAAAAAAAAAGAAAACTGAAAAAAGCCTATAAACAAGCATAAAGTCAGTCAAAGAACAAATAAGGTAGAGGAAAGTGGTTGCTCTTTTAATATATAGATTCAAAGAATTGGACAAAAAAAAGAGTAACCTGTAATAAAAAATAAAAACATTGAAGAGAGAGAGAAAGAGAACCCATTTAAAGAATTAGAGAAACAACACACTTAGGAGAGAGAGAGACTGAAATGTTAAAGAGGAGGATATCATATTGAAAATCCCTCAAAATTCAATACTTCAATTAAACCCTCTTAACATTTTTCATTTCAAGCACCATTTTATTTTCTTTTAAGATTTCATGGACCCCCTTTAGTACAAGCCTATGTGCTTTCTCATTTTTCTATTCCAAAATTTTCCAAAGATCCATTCCTTCAGGCTTATGGTAGTGATTTTGATCCCATTCCAAGAAAACAATTTTGTGGAGACCCAGATAGAGAAGAGTTGCTTTGCAAATGCCCAAATGGAGGCAAATAGTTTTGTGAAGAGGAAACCAGTTTTATGGAGATCCAAAAGAGAAAATCGGTTTGGTGATACTCACAGGAAAATGTGATTTTCTTGATATCTAAATAGGTGATGCCGTTTGTAAAGACCTAAACAAATTATTGCCTCTCTCTCCCCTCTCATATCAAAGAAAATTACACAGAATTTCAACCAACCTAGTTTATATAATCCTTTGAAAATCATTAGCTTGGATCCTCACAAATCATATAAAGAATAACAAAACTAAGAGATGGCATCCTTTGCAAATAAACTTAATTTAGCTTCACTAAATCTCACTTCCTCTTAACAAAATTCAATATATGTTAATTTTATTGCTTTCTTATGATGTTGTTGGAACTCCCTATGATAGGGTTGTAAAATAATGTAGTATAAATTTTTTTTAATAAAACAAGTCGGGGGCCAACTTCCTCAGTGACGCACTAGGCTTTTAGAAAGATCTGTTAATTCAACATTGTACCCTTAATTCCATTTTCCCTCTCCATTATACTTACAATGTGAAACTCTAAAAATTGATAAATTAACTCAACCGAGATATCAAACAAAAAAACAAACATGTCAATATGAATTACAAGACATTATTTTAAAACCTGGAATCGAGTCCCAAATCCATCCTTGGGTGAATCGATTTAAATCACCAATTCTATGCAGGGTGGCAGTCGATTCTACTAAGTCAAATACAAATATTAAAAGCAAAAGATATTAATAATTAAATTAAGTGGGAATCGCTCGGTCCTCAAACCCAAATCGTCAATTTTTCATGCAAAAATTACCATGTTTTTGGTCCACAATTCAGAATATGCATCGACATTCCTAGATCCATGCTATAGAACTGCTTTAAATAAGTCATGCCCCCATACAAAAACTATTAACTTTCTAGTTGCTTGATATAAGTGTCAAACCGACCAATACTCTTTTTCTTTTTTATTGACTATACTTTACAATGGATCCCTAGAATATAACACCAAGAAATTCTCTTGGATCCTATTTGTTAACTAAAAACATTATTTTTCTGGAGAATCTTTGAGAAATTGGAAGCCTGAAAAAAAGGTAAAAGGAGGTGGCTCGAAGCTAAGGACCCTTGTTTGGTAACCTATCTGTGAAAACCAAAGAAAAGCTCAGGCCAGAGCTTGGGCAAAGAGAAATTGAGAGGGGAGAGACATTATAAGGTCAGAAAAATAATAAGGGAATCGAGGGAGTTTCATGTTTTCCTCATTTTTCTAAGAAATCGGCAACATAGTCCTGTTATTGCACTTTAGTTTTCTATATAATTTGGGAAAAAGTGTGGAAACACGGAGAAATGTGGTCCTCCATGTTTCGGCACTTTCCCCATCCCTAAACAAGGAAAACAGTGGTAATTAAGAAAACATGCTATTTCTCTTATTACCTCAGTTACTAAATAAGGCCTTAATGGATCATACAAAGAGTAAATATAAATTTTAGTCTACATGAGCAGGTTATATATCCTCAACAACAGAGTTGTTTTCAAGCTTTTTCTTTTTCTTTCATGGTTTTACCAACACTTGCAATAAGTGCAAAGCAATATAGAACAAATACGTCAGAATATGATTGAACGTTCTTTTTTCTTTTACAAATTTGCAGAACTTTTTTAAGATTGAGCACTCAAAATACATTTATTAAGTGAAGTTTAGATCAGCTGAAATATACATGCTCAATACAGATACCCCTTTCTCGCAAGACCATTGCCACTTCGTTTGCTTCCTTGTAAATATGATTAAACAAAACCTCCATAGACTCACTAATCTCCATTATGTATAACCATAAGGAGCTCAGTCTCCATGGTACTCGTAGTTCCTTTTTACACTATTGGATAATATTTAGCGAGTCCCCTTTAACCAGCAATTGACTTTCAACATGCTTCCCCTGAAAAATCCTTCGTCCGTGCAAAAGGGCATTAAGTTCAACATGATTCACCACTGTATATCCACAAGCTCCTGCATAGAAAAACACTATAGATCCATTCCAATCTCTAAGAACTCCTTGAAACCGGCATGGGCTGGATTTCCAAATGAACTATCATCAAAGTTCAACTTATAAACACCTTGTAAAGGCGGATGCAGCTACATGTTGGCATCTTCTTCAACCTCTTCTGATTAACCAGATTCACCAAATAAAAAGCTACATCCATTTCCGTAATACTCCACCCTCCTTGTCATAAAAAACCATTCTATAAATATGTTGTATTTTAGCTTTATTCTATCAATCTCCATTATAACCACTTCAAATGTTTTTTATTCCTTTCTCTCCAAATCTCCCACATTATCGCCCCACGACAAATTTTCCAAATAACTTGCCAATCATCATAACTTCTGGCATGTTCAAATGATCAATAATATCTATATGACTTCTCGGTAACATCATATAACAATCTATTTTAACAGAAGCTCATTCCCAAAGGTGTGAAGCAAAAGGACATAACACGAAAAGATGGTCCCTTGTCTCATTATCCCCTTTACACAACAAAACATATATTAATGAAAATCTTTCCCCTTTTTTTCAAATTATCCACAGTTAAAGTCTTACTTTGCATACTAATCCACATACAAGCTTGCACCTTATGGGGTAAGACCATTTCCATACCATGTTTAACATAAGGTTGTGACCATCTAAGATGATCATGAAAGAGCAAATGATATGCAGATTTCACATAAAAAACTCCATCATTCTTGATCCTCCCAAACAACCTCATCCTCCACATTAGGAATAAATGAGATAGCCTCCAACTCTTGCATCAAAACAATGATTTGAGAAATAACCACATCCAACATCTGTTATATAAATAATTTATATTCCATACATAGTTTTTGCCCATATATCAAAAATATTTACCAACAGGTTTGAGCAACAATAAAAAAGAGCCGGAAGGCATACCTTTAAGAGCTTGTCCCCAACCATTTAAGATGTCAAAAAGTAGTTCAATCCCCTTGTCCAACCAGCCACTGGACATTTCTGTCCACAATTACTTTACAAGAAACATGTGATTGGTACCTCCTCTACGTTTGTCGATAAGTTGTGAATATCTATCCACAAAAATGTGCCACTAAAGCTGTTGTACACCAAGGAAAGCATATCCATCACCATTCTGTTAATAGGGTCTTGTTAAATATCCTAATTCTCCATATACCCAATCCCTTATTCCATTTTGGGAGTGTATACTGTATCCTATCTTACCAAATGATATTTTCTATCTTCGTTAAATGAAGCCACAAGAAAGTCATCATTGTTTTCTCCACTATTGATAACAAAACTGGACATTTGTGTGCTTGACATCTAATATACTGGCAAATTTATAAGGCAAGCTTTTAATAAATTAATACCGCCCCTTACCTCCCACCTCTCCTCCCCCCCCCCCCCCCCCCCCCCTTCCTTCAAAAAAAAAAAAGATAAAATTTGGACTTCTATAAATCAAGCTTCACATAAATTCTCTAGATAGCTAAGGATTTGAAAAGTGGTAACCCAAGGTATTTAATGGGAAAACATTCAATCTTACATCCAATACAAGATACCAAGGACGTTACCTGATCATCTTGGCATGCAATCCCAACCATTGTGTTTTGTTAAAGTTCACCTTCAATCCTAATGCCATTTTCCAACATCAAAGAAAAATATTGACAATAACCATCTGCTCCATCTCTATTTCACAAAATATCAATATGTCATCTGCGTATTGCAAATGTGATATACTTGGACCACAGTTGAAAACCTTAAAACCATCAAACCGAGCCTTGCCTTCAACATTTTAAGCATCAAACTGAATCCTTGGCAATTAAAGTAAATATAAATATTGAAAGTGAATCCCTTGGTCTAATACCTCTTGTTGCTTAAAAGAAATATTTAGGACTGCCATGAATGACAATTGGGAAGAGTGTACTCGAAAGGCAACCGGCTATCGAACTCCTCCATCTAGGCCTCAAACCCATAGAAGCTATTATCTCCTGTAATGTTGGCCACTCCACTCTATCTTATGTCTTTTCCATATCCAACTTAATCACCAAATCAGGCTCTCCACTCAAACTTCTTGAATGCATATATTCCCAGGCCATAAGAATACTATCCACAATTAGTCTATTATAGATAAAAGCGGATTGTGGACTAGAGACTAAGAATGGCAACACAACCTTCAATCTTTCAGCCAGCAGCCTAGCAACAATGTTGCATAAACTTGTCAACAAGCTAATTGGTCTAATGTCCCCCAACTTAAAAATCATATTCTTTTTTAGGAATGAGAGCTATGTAGCTAGAGTTGATCCCCTTAAAAAAGCCACCCCTATCAAAAATACCTTCACCATCAACAATAATTTGTCCATAACCAAACACCAAAATCTTTGAAATAACAATAGGGGGAATCTATCCGGACCCGATGCTTTACCTCGTAAAGAAAATACTGCCATTTTCAACTCATCCTCTATGACTTCGGCCTCCAATTGATTGGCCAAATTAGGTGTCAATTCCTTAAAAGGAACAACCCCCAATTTCACCCCTAAGCTGTGCTCACAAGTAAAAGCCCTGTGGAAGTACGTTTTGGGATATGAATTTAGAAATGAAGTATTAGGCATTATGTTGTTTTGGTAGTTAGTGTGTAGGAATTGGAATGAAAATTGTTGTTTTTATCACCAACATAACATTTTCTTCTAGAAGAACTCTACTCTTTTGTATTTGTTGTTGTAAAGCCCACGTGCTTCAAATGAAGCTCTTATCAATAGGTTTAGTGCATTTTTGTTAGTTTTTAGTGTTAAATATTAACAATTACTCACAACAAATTGCTGCTTACTAAGGTTTAGAAGCTTGTTTGGCTCATCAAAATATCTCTCTCCACGATAAATTTTAAGAAATCGGCTCCAGGCCTTGCAAGGTATGAAGCCGCATTCTCTCAAACATCGCTATTTTTATCTTTAAAAAAATTTATGTTTAAAAAAAAAATCTTTCTACTTTTCATAGCAACATGAACAGTTTAGATCACTGTTATCAAGATTGAACTGAACATGTGGCCTCGACTTATCGAACTGCTGACTAGTGCCTTGGCCAATGTGAACTAGAGTAAAAATCAGGTTTAGTCAAAAAGTTAAAATCAGGTTTAGTCAAAAACAGTGTTTCACCAATTTTGGCTAGGTCAACTGGCCAAACAAAGTGAGCAATGTTTTTTAGCATATTACATATATTTAAAATATGATTCATATTTTTTTAATATTTTAAAATCCAGTCAAACCAGTCAGACATGTTTCAACTGGACCATATCCCTCGCGGTCGATGGCTGGTCCGATTTTGATAAGAGTATTTTAGATTTCTTAAGTACTATTATCCTATGACTCCATGAAACAAAGATGAATAAAGAGACTAGTCACTGTTGCCACAAACCCCCTTAAGCATGTGACCCTTCCATCATTTTTGGTTGAATGGAGCTTCCTATAATGTTTTTCTCACCAACAACTAAGCATACAAGAGAAACAAGAGAGCATGCATGAGCAAACTTCATTTGTTTGTGTGAGAGAAAGATGAAGGAGCATTATCCTATCAGGGGATATGCAACGTATCCAAACTAGCTGTTGGACTGTATTTTACGACACCTATCATTATTAATTCATAGGAAAAATTTGTATGGATAAGAAAATAAATTAAAATTAATGCATGGTCTACGTTTTCTCTAATTTTATACTTAGGTCCTTTTTTTTTTCTTTGCAATTCTCATATTTCAATTTTGCCCCTAGTTTGATGTTGGTAAAACTAAATCACTTTTCTTTTAATTTTTATTTTAAATCTTTGTCACATCTAGGACCGGTGTTAGGACCAAATGTGAAGTAGTTCGATGTTGCTAATATGGAACTGCTCTAGACATAGTAGTTCAATTTTTGGGATATCATATTGTTGTTGAGGTAACAAAAGTAAACAATTAAAAAATTAAAATTATTTTTGATGCTGCCAACATTTATCCAAGAGCAAAATTGGAATAAAAAAAGGAACAAAAAATAGGACCTAGGTATAAAATTGAAGAAATATAAAACATGCACTAATTTTGCATGTGTTCTTTAGTCCGTACGTACCTTTTCCTTATGTAACGAAAATTGAAATTCGGA
The DNA here is from genome assembly GCF_054954075.1 of Amborella trichopoda. Lineage (NCBI taxonomy): Eukaryota > Viridiplantae > Streptophyta > Magnoliopsida > Amborellales > Amborellaceae > Amborella > Amborella trichopoda. Next base: position 30,293,290 of record NC_142345.1, on the reverse strand, counting down.
TGCAATATGCACCACTTTTTATATATGAATGGCGCAAATATAAAGTGTTAACCCATACACACGACACATTTCCAGTATATATATAATAAGGAAAATTTTATAAATATCTCTGTTTTTGTGGTATTATCTCCTAATTTTTACATTTTGCGCGCACGTTATTTTTTTTATCAAAATGCCTTATGGTCAGCTTGGGGCCTAATGCTCAACCTAGTCAATGCGTAGAGTGTGGATTTGCTACAAGGTTTTGAAATCCGAGTCAAACTCCAAGTGCCAGCACAACCTAAATCTCATCTTTTGATACTGATGACTTTTTTTTGTCATAAAGGACTTAATTTACTCATCTTATTTCTTTATTTCATTTTCCCTCTCTCTCACCCAAGATGTGGCAAATCCACAGTGCCATCTAACCTAAGCTTCAAGTCAGATAAGCACTTGGAGTGCCAACATGCACACTTGAGCCTTGCGACACATGGATTACAACTTGGGGCATTTTGAAAGAAGATAAAATCAAGGGAAAAAAATATATACACAAAATCTGAAGTAAAAAAGTTTATATAAGGTTGTAACCTTATATGAGAAATAATGTTTTATTAATCAACACTGTCTATTTTATTTGGATAGTGTGGATTTAGCCCTATCTTAAAAGATGTGCCACTTTTTGGTATTGAATTAAAAAATATTTTAAATCTATACCGTCTACTTAATGTGGATGATATATGTTATGAGTAATGATCCAATGAGACCCTCTCACAGCCATGTGTGTAGAACCCCAAATGATCACCATTAAATTTGACACAGATTTTTAAAAAAATCAGTCTTACACCTATGTAATAATTTTTCTAAAGATCTATACCAAATTTAATAGTGATCATTTGAGGTCCTATACATATGGGTGTGAGAGGGTCTCATAAGATCATTACTCATATAATATTACAATCTTAGTTCTTAATATTGGAACTTTACTTTTACCATTAATGTCGTAACTTTATATAAACCGCAACTAAATATAAAAATCATGAAACATATTAAAAAGTTTTGTATATTATAAGATTATTTACATTTGTTATAAAGTGGTCACAAGTTGTACTTCTAGCTATTAAATGTCAAATTAGATGGCTTGAGGTATGTCTTAATGTTAAGTTTGAGAAATTAAGTCTAAATCAATAATACTCTCATTATCCAATTTAAAATATGATGAACAAACATAGTTATGATCTTTTTAAACCAAAAGTAAATAGTCTCTTCCCATATTTTTCCTACTGTAAATACCACAAAAAAATATTTACAAGAAATTTCCAGTAGAATCTACAGCATGTAACCATTTTCCTCCATTTAACGCCTTCTCCCGGTAACGTATGTTTTTTGTCTCTTTGAAAAAAAAAAAAACAAACGACGCGATAAAGAACCACCTCTCTCTGTCATCTCACTTCAAGAAAAACTCTCTCTCTCTCTCTATCTATCTATCTTGCTCTCTCTCTCTCTATTGACTCTTGCTCTTGTAAGCTAACCATATCCTGGGGTACAGCACGTTGTTCCTCAACCTTAACCACCCCTTGAGCTTGAAGGAGAAGTTAATGTTAAGTTTGGTATCCTAGAGTTACATTAGACTTTGCATACTATATGTTTGACTAATTGCTTCATTGAAGACAATAAAATACAAGGGGAATCCTCGGACTTCATCACCAACTATTGAAAAGGCCTCTGGTAGATATGATGAATTCAGCAAGGTCGAGATCGAGCTTGTCCCAACCTCAAAAGAATGTTATAATGAAGATTTTTATTTGTATTTATTATTTTTAAGATATTAAAAGTTTGGTTTGGACTTATATTGAATTTTTAATATTTTAGGAGAATTAATTTTTTTTTTGTGTGGAGAATTGAGGGGCAAAAATGAAAATTTCTTTTTTTTTTAAATGAAGGGTTACTATTTGATTAAGGTTTATTAGGGAACAAGTTAGGTTGTAGGTTTCTTTTATTCTATAAATATATTTCAAATAGATCTTTTTGGGGTAAACTCTTTTGAAAACCTTATGAGATAATATAATATCTCATCTTTTTATTTTTATGTTTTATTTATTTGATTTATTTATTTTCTTTCTCTTTCTCCTTACATCAAAGCTCAATTCGAGATGATAGAATTTGTAGAAAAGGAGGGGAACGTTTCAAAAGAGAGGAATATTGAAGATAGAAAAAAAGGTTATAGAGGAAAGGGCAAGAGAGGTGAGAGAGAGAGAGAGTTGAATGCTGGAGAGAAGTGCCAGATATAAATTTCAATGAATTTCACCAAATTCTTAATTTTTACTATATTAGTGCGCTTAGGTTAGTTTTGGCTAAGAGTAACCAAGCACCACTAATCCACAATAGTTTGAATACAATGATTCTACATTGGATTTCTTTTTGAGGCAGGCATGCATTTTTCGTTCTAGTTGCACTTTTTATTCTAGTTCTCGTGTATATTTGTGATGTAAAAGGAGTTAGGAAAACTAAATCAAAGTTCTTCACAATGTCATTATTATGATTTATATGAAATCCCTCCAACCTTTCTCAAGCATTCAAATACCAAATAAAGGGGAAAAAAATAGGGATTGAAATTTGATTGGAACAATCATTCACACATATAACCGATTAGGGCAACAGTACCATAAACCACAATCTCAAAACAAATAAAGAAACCGAGAGAAAAAAGAAAAAATATTCATTGATATTAAAAGAATAAAAAAGACTCATCTGATCAAAGAGTTCTCAATATTTGCTTATTATTGGCAATGCATGGAGAGGACAAACTATTCGTTTAATTTAATTTAGCCCCACGAATTTATTGTTTGCCTAATGAACACTTCCCTATTTTTTTACCACGCTCGTATTAACACAATACATCTCAATTTTAACTTCAAAAGAATGATCGTGCAATATCGTGAGATTCTCTGATGAATGATAGTATGTGGTGTAAATTTAGAGAGAGTGTGTACCTTCAAGGATCTCGAGAAATTGAGAGCACCAAATATCTGGACAATAAAAATGATTAGGATTAAAAAGTTGGTTGCTTCATAAAACTGTATTTTTTGGGGGCAGTGATCTAATGCAACGGTTGTATCATAGTATAATGCAACCACACTTTTAAAAAAAACTATGTTTGTGGTATTTGTATAATCTAAAATTTTGCACACACACTCTCTTCATTTTAATAATCAATCTAAAAAAAAAATCGATTTGAACCTTAGATATGATCAAAATGAGTCCCCTCCAACAACAAAGCTAGATTGTTCATTTGGTAAAATTCAATATCTTAGCCTTTACAAACTCAAAAAATGCAATGTTCAATCACACAACTCAATAAATGGGATCATAACAACTCCTTTTAGAACTGGCCGGGTTGAGCTGGTTTTGTCAAATAAAGCAAGACAATTCATGTCACCGGTTCTGAGTTGTAATAAAATTTTGAGCCAACTAGGTAAACTCAAATGTCAGCATTAGGCATCCTCATGCCTGCACAAGCGCGAGCCAGACCATAGTCCAGCTAGCACACATACTCCACAACAGAGGTTTTTTCATAACTATAGTCCACACCAACTATAACGCCCCTCACCTCGAGCCTAGACCTGGGCTCACCATCGAGCCCATTTGCTTGGGCCTATCGAACCAAGAGGCTCGATGAATGGACATATTGGAGCTCTTTCTCACTCTAAATAAGAAATGCAAGCTCTAATGGAGGATTTACCGTCAAGAAAAGATGGGCTCCCTATTTCTTGTCTGACAACTGATGTGATGATGTATTTTACACAGGATTGAGTGAATGATAGCCAAAGGTTATATCTATACCATTGCAATATTCGCAGGGTGATCTTTAGAAAATCGGCTTTTGCCTGAAGAGCTTGGAATCAAGACAATGGCTTTGAGAACGAGTAGCTCTACTTCGACTTTGGGCTTTCACGCTATCAGGTAAATAGAGCGAATGTTTCCTTTGGTCCAAAAGATAATTGGGAGAATCAGAGCATGTTTTCCTTGTTATTAGGAAGTAATTTAGAAATTTATAATATTTGTTTTGTTGGGAACAGTCTAAATTCAAGACTGGGAGGCCGGATCATTTACCTGCTAGATCTATCCTAGTTGGATCAAACCTATTCTTTAGTGTGGAAATCAATAAATAATATTAATACTAATAATGAAAATCAGACAATAATTTTAAATTTTAAAAAATAAAAAATAACAAAAAGTAAAAAAGCAATAAAAAATAAAATAAATGGGAATCAGGATTTAGCTGATCAATTGCCTAGTCCCTTATAGACAAACTTGGCACTTTGATAGAGCAGAGCGATTCTATCAAAATCAAACCCATTCCTGATTCCACCTAGGAATCAGTTGATCCCCTCTAATTCTCAATCCAAATTGATATTTTAAATCTCTAGTTGGGAGTATATTATATAAGAATTATAACAAAACTTAGCGGCATATTAATATTAATATTAATATTGTTGTTGTTGTTGTTGTTGTTGTTGTTATTGTCGATCCGACAAACATCTAATCCACTAGTATATTTTTTTTAAAATATTATTGGGAACTGCAACTCACTGGATTATGTCTTTTGCGGTTAGTTCCACACTACAATAAATCAAAAGAAAACATCGTTTTATCCCTTATTTTTAACTTCTATATCTCATGAGACTCAAGAATTAAAAATATTACAAATAAAAAATCTCCATCTTTTCTATCTTACAACCTCATGGACTCGTTTGATCATAAATTTTTTACCTAAAAAAACACTAAAATGACACCCTCAAATTTAATCCTACGCTACTTTTCTTCTCCTTCTCCACTCTCTCAAAAATTATCTCTGCCCAGAGTTCCCCATACTTGGTTCGTTGAGATTGGATAGAGCATAGGACGAGCATAAAACAGTTTCCCATTTTCCCACCACTCTCTAGAATCTAAACATCCACTTCCCTTTGTCGTACTCAAATTATACATCTCTCTTCTTTCTCTCTCTTATTGCAGGCAGAGTCGCTTGGGCAGGTGGGGTGTCATTTCAGTCATGGCTCCTTCTCCCCATCGACTGCAACTCCCTTTGTCTCCTTACCTCGTTGTCTCCTCTTCTCTCTCTACTTCTCAGTACTACTGCTCACAGCAAACTCTCAAAACTCTGATGTCACTCTCCTTTTACAGAGAGTCAAGTCAACTCTCCAAGGTCAAAACCAGCACCCCCTTCTTTCCACATTGAACTTCTCCTCCCCCTTGTGTCAATGGCGTGCGCTCAAATGGGGCTTTATGGCTTTTCTCTCTCATGTGAAAACCCATCTTTCAAAACCAATTTCTCTCTAGGTCGTGACCGCAACCTCCAACTTCTCTCTCCAGAACTTCCTGCTTCTGGTCTTGTGGGCCAAATCTCTTCAGAAATGGTGAAGCTTTCCTCTCGGCAATCTCTTTTTCTTGGTGGTAATTCTCTCTCTGGTCCCATCCCTATGGGAAAATGGAAACTGTTCTATGCTCGTCCTCTGCTCCATCCAATCTCAACAAACTAAGTATGGCGAGTTCTAAATAGAGATAATTTTTAGAGAAAAAGAGGAGAAAGAGAGAGCAAAAGTAATGGGGGATTAAATTTAGAGTGTCATTTTAATATTTTTTTAAGTAAAAAATATATGGTCAAAAAGATCCAAGGGGATATAAGATAGAAAAAATGGAAACCTTTTGCTTACAAGTAACATTTTTAATTTTAAAGTATCATGAGATTCTAAGGTATCATGAGATATAGAAGTTAAAAATATATTTTCCCACAAATCAATACTTCACCTAGTAAAATATGGTGACTAAACTACCAAAAAGTAGGGCACAATGGTAACCCCAATTTTTCCAAAAAATCCCCCATCTCAACCTTTACTCAAACTCTACCTCATAAGATTCGATTTCTCCATGTAAAATGACTATAGAATAACCAAAAAAACATTGTTTCATAAGGGCTGCTAGATCGCATTTCTACATATGCGGTCTAGAAAGTATAAAGCATCCATCTTAAAGTTGCATCTATCTTAAGGTTGAACGCAAGCCGGTGTTCCATCTAAAAACAATGGAAACTAATGGTCCAAATGTTTTCTTGCTAAAATTATTATTTTTATTTTTAAAATTTTATTTAGTTTTTCATATTCATGATCTTCATGTTAGAGATTACATGTCTTTAAAAATTAAGGAGCCGTTTCGTTGCAGAAAATCTATTATAGGGAAACATATTACAAGGAAATATGAGATTTACCATGTTTGGGTAAACTTCAACCGTGAGAAAATTGAAATAAATTATACACGCTTAATGGGTAATCTGACTACGCGCGTCTCTTACCCAAAAACAATCCTCTATCTCCCGCCATTCTCCCTATCTCATGTGCCCATCCATTCTCCCATGATTCTCCCAGTCTCATGTGCACATCCATTTCTATTTTCTCTCTCTAAAGTCCATTTTGCACATGTTGCACACATCCATTTCTACATCCCTCTAACCCCACTTGGGGTTGTAGCCCTCATCCGAAGAGAGCTGCTCTCATATAGAATCAAAAATAATAAAAGTAATAATAGCTAATCAATGAGAAATTACACAACAAAATCATAATAAAAAATTTCACACAACATAATCCTAATAAGAGATTAGTAAAAGCTCAATTGAAATAAGATACGTCTTTAGTCTCCTCCAATACTTCAAAATTTTCTACTGCAATTACTAAATTTCCTAGTTTACTAATCACACTTCTTCCCATTTTTAACTTGTACCATAAAGATTTGAATTTAGTATCGTAAATTTATTGTTTATTTGAAATTAAAGAGAGAGACATTTGAAAGACTTCTATAAAAAAAAAAAAAAGTGTTATCACAATAAAATCATGTTATTCCAATCACATTATTCCAATGACTTATCATGTTGAAACCAAAGTTTAATCATGTTAGAAGACATGTGATTCCATGTAAGTGCCAAAGGCATGCAAAATAAGTAGGTAATGGTGTCATGACAACTTTAGAATAATACTAGCTATTATTAGAAAATCTTTTTGAATGTTGATGATATTATTATTAGAAAATATTTTTGGAATGGTGGGATGATGACTTTAATTCTATATTTCAGTGGAATTTTGTGAAAAAAAAGAAAGAAATAATAGTTTATAGGCAAGTGCTGGTAATACATTCCCCATATTTATTCCAGACATAGCCAAACAGTGGCAATGTATTTCCTAGGTTGCATCTAAATACTACCCAAACAATAACAATCCATTTGCATGTAATATACTACGCAGCAATGTCTTACGCTAGTAATATATTTTACAAACAATATATTTCCAGGTATCCAAACGACCCTTAAGTCTTAAAATCCATCTCAAAAATAGATTTATTAAGAGGCTCGCATCTCTACAAATGTTGGCTTGGCCGCATAGAAACTAGGTCTAAAAAATGACATTCAGATACGGGTGTGGTTTGCAAAGTAAGACGTATCTTTAAATGATACCGAAATATGTTGTTTCAATCTCAAAAATATTTTTTATGGTTTGAAAATTTATTTTGATCTCTAACTATACAAATTTAAATATTCAAATGATCAAGCCGTTCTATAAAAACTTAAAAATCTTGAAAATTGAAGGTCTAGCAAGTTGCACTATTTCCAATACTTGAAATCTAGTTTTTCTCGTGTCTATACATATTGAGGTCGAGATGATCAAATTGAGGGCTTTTTCAGCACCGAGGTAACCTCTTCTAGTGAATTTTTGAAGTGCGTTTTGATTTGATTATTTAGGGCCTCACCCTTATACAAACTACCCTAATGGGCAAGGTAATCTCTTTACAAAAAAGCCAAAAAAGAGTCCAATACTGTGACAACAATGAGTTGACTCAGCAAAAACGGTGAGAGGCATTATATACCACCCTATTTACAACATGTATGTGAGTAGTGAACAAAAAGGAGAGAAAGGCTCATCAACTAGCTTAGAGGGAGTTCAAGACTATTTGTGAGGTCGGCTCCGTCATTTGCCATGAGATCTACAAGTACGTTGGACGTCTTGAATATATGCCTCCATGAGACGTTGATATCCCTGTAAATGAATTCAATCTCATCAAAGATCGAAACTATGTACCAGGGTGGTATAGACTTTCCGGATGCCCAAGATATAATGTTGTATGTGTCCCTCAACTATCAAGTGGGATCCCCAAGAGGGGTTAAAAAGCTTGAGCTCTATCAGCAGTGTCATTGCTTTAGCATGTTGTGAATCAGCATAGCCAAGGGATTCAGCGTATAATATTCCTTTCATGATCTCATAATACTCCCCCAGCCCCAGTTGGTCTTGGGTTGCCCGTTGAGAAACCATCAAAATTGAGTTTGATAGTTCCTCTCGGGGGTGGTTGCAAAACCTAATTTCAAATCCATGTGATGTGGTGGGAGTGCAAAGGCCATTGAGAAGGATGAATGCTTGAATAAAATGCCAGTGGAAACTTCTCGAATAATCTCTTTCGAGGCATATTAATTTAAATTTCTAAACAAAAACATACTTTTTCTTTTTATGTTTTGAAGTATCTTTGTGCTTTTTTATTTAGAATGGTTGGGTGTTGAATTAGTTTAGTATGTTTGTTGTGTTTTGTATTATATGTATTTGTGTATTTGACATTTAATCAAATAAAAAAATCAATTTTAAAAAAAAAATATGCAAACAAAAAAAAAAGAAAAAGAAAGAAAGAAAAAGTGCCCAAACATATTCTTTTCAAAAGATTTTCTGGATAACTTTTTAGGGCTTTTTGTGAATTTCATGATCCATGCCTTTACAAATTCAAAATAAAATTTTCTATTTTTGTTTTAACACTATTGTTCTAATGATTATAAAGCTATGTAAAAATAATATCAATTTCTAAGGCCTAGATCTAAGCGTCTCATTAAAATGAGTGGCCTACATTAATTGGGCTAAAAACAAAAAGTACTTTCTAGAATATGTTTTCAAATTTTGCTTTTTGTAATCGTTCATTAGAATGAAAAATAGAAATTGGGATCAAATAAATAGGTCTAACATGGTTTTTTAATTTTATTTTATTACTATATGAAAATTTGGAACCTCTAAGTTTCTATGGTGGCTAGCCTTATGAGAGCCCTGGCTCGGTTAGTCCTTGACCTACTATTATTAGGGCTAGGATGATGCTAGGGTGATTGGGCATCGAGGTTAACTAAGTTTGGGTCGACTCCTAAGTGTTTCAAGGTTTTTTATGTTTAACTTGCCTTAACCATGTCGACTTCACTTAAGCCTGATCCCTAGGTCTTTAAGGGTTGCCCCTTGCCTAATACCCCTTGGTTTTCAAGGTGCCATGGATCCTAAGGACTTGGTGGTCCATAGTTCTTAAACGATGAGCGTAAGGTTACCAACCCGGAGACTTGGGTAACTAGTTGTGATTGGATGCCCCCACATGGGCACTATGGGTTAAGGAAGCACCTTGGTGATGCCCCTGAGATTGGCCTAGTATCCTAGACCTATGACCGCTTCTTGATTTGGTCTTGAGCCATGACTCTTATACTGTGCTAGACCTAAAGGCATAGACCTAACTTAAACAGACCAAACAAATTACAAACAAACCTAATTACAATTTGGCTAAGCAAAACACCACACAAAAAGGTTTGAAGAATTTCGTCCTAGTTTTTATCGGTAGATATGTGTGGAAAATAGGCACTTGTGTGTGGGTGCAACGGTGTGGAGAACAAGGGAGATGACAAGTAGATTTAAGATGCAAGAAAACTAATAATCCTTTTTTTTATTTTTCCATTTGTGAAACCTAGGTCATAAAGTTTTAGAGAATACGAAACTCAGAAAAATAAGGCCAAAGGGTAAAGGTTGCCGCAATTTTTTTTGGTGCTCCTTTATAACTAGCGACGCGAACCGAGTCACACACAACCCTAGCTACTTCATTCGAGTTACTAAAGGCTCTGGCCTTCGGGTCGGATCCAGGATGCCTCAGGTACTTTTCGGATTTTATTTTATTTATTATTGTATTATTATTATTATTATTATTGTATTATTATTATTATTTTAAAAACATAAGACAAGAAAAATTCAGGGAAGTCTTGATAGAATCAATCTGACCATGGATGAGATCACCTTGGATGAACAAAGCTTTTTTTTAGATTGCTAGTGACAGTGGCGCTCCGTCAAATTACAAGTCTAAAACAAGTTCAAGATCTGGCCTCATTTAGAATCGCCGGCAGCACTAGCTGAGTTTTCGTGCCTAATTGATCTTAAACATTAGATCTAATTAAACTTAAAAATAAACTAAAAGGCAATGATTTCATGCAACCGTTGTATAGTAATATGATGCAATATTCTTAAAAAACCATCTTATGGCCATTTATTTGATCCAAATTTTGAAATATACACTTTTTTCTTTCTAATGAACAATCATAAAAAAAATAAAAATTGAAAACACAGCCTAGAAAGTATTTGTTTAGTCCAATTAACATAGGCCATTCATTTTGGTGAGATGCTTAGATCTAGACCTTAAAAGAATTTTTTTCATTTCCAAAGTTTTTGGATGGCTTTATTATCATTAGATGAACAATGTTAAAAAAATGATTTTGAGTTTATAAAGGCTAAGATCTTGAAATTCACAAAATGAATGGTCTAGATTCGTTTTTGGAAGGGACTCAATTTGACTATATCTAAGGTTCAAATTGAACGTTTTTTTTAGGGGGATTGATTATTGAGATGAATAGAATGTGTGTGCAAAATTTGAGGTCATACAAATACCACAAACATGGTTTTCTATAAGTGTCGTTGCATTATAATATGATACAACCGTTGCATTGGATCATTGCTCTAAACTAAAACAACAAATTAGATAAAGAAAATTGTTTCATGCGGGCTGGATCGCATGACTACATATGCGGTCCAAAAAGTATAAGGCATCCATCTTAAAGATGGCTGCAAGTAGGTATTCTATCTAAAATAATGGAAACTAATGATCCAAATGTTTTCTTACTAGAATTATTATTTCTAATTTTTAAAATTTACTTATTTTTTCATATTCATTATCTCCATATTAGAGATTATGTGTCCTTAAAAATTATCTCAAAAATAGATTTATTAATAGGCCCACATTTCTACATATGTGGGCTTGGCCGTTTAGAAACCGGGTCCATTAGATAATGAAATAAAGGAAAAGGAGAAATACTAAATCGAAAATCTAAAACCTGGACTTGGGGCTTATATCAGGACGACAGGTTGGTTACACCCTTGTGCCTTCTCTTTTGCCTTGAAGAGTGGACACAAAAGGGATTTGATGAGCCTAAGAGATCTTATTCCTAGGGTTTTGAATTTAGGGATTTTTTGGAGAACTTTTGTAAAGAAAATTGAGATGATTTAGACTATGGTTCTAGCCTAGGATTTCCTAGAGTTTTTCTAGATATACGGTTTCCTAGCCTAAGAGAATATTTTGGGATTTTCTAGGAATTTCCTAAGATTTTTGGTGTAGGAATTTTTCTTACTATTTTTTTAGGGATTTGGACTATTTTCTTAACTTTCTAGGGATTTTCTACAGCTTTCTAGAGATTTTCTATGATTTTTTAACAGTTTTAGGTTGATATTCTATGGGGGTTAGGAAGTTTTATATAAACTTGGGTGTATGGAATCTTTCAAGTATTAATTCCTTGAGCTCTATTTTTCGTAATATTTTTTTAGGGAAAATCCGTCCAAAATTGCCAAGTCTAAGCTTCTCCAACGTGATCAAACAGCCTTTTTAGGCTTCCAGAAGCTTCCAGAAAAATTTGGAGTTTTTTTAGGGCCCGGAACAGTCCCACGACTCATGATGCATCTGTTGCGTGACAAGCTCCGGGTCGTGGGCCTAGATCAACCCTTGCTGGTCCAGTGAAGGTCACCGAATCCAATAATGGTTAACTAGTCCGGTTTCAATACTTCTTGGGACTAACTTTCTGGCACTTTTTGATGCATGCTGATAATTTTGACCAGTTTGAGGCTAATTTAATGGCTTTCTAGAGACTATGGATTATGGTAGGGTGTACTATGGCTCAGTAGTATAGTGTAGTTTGCAAAGCTTAGAACTACGGCTTCTTGGGAAGTGTTTCAATCGAAATTCCAAGTGGGGTGTCTACATAGACTTGCCAAATCTTTTCTATTTTGACTCTTGATATGGAATCACATGCTTTTAATATGATAGATTTGGGAAACGATCTAATACAATGGTTGTATAGCAGTATAATGCAACCACAACTCTAGAAAACTATATTTTTGGTCTTTGTATGACTCCAAATTTTGCATACATATTCTATTCATCCCCATAATCAATCCTATAAAGAAAAAATCTCAATTTGCACTTTAGATATGGTCAAAATTAGTACCCATCCAACAAGGAATCTTGACCATCCATTTGGTGAATTTCAAGATCTAGGCCTTAACAAATTCAAAATTATTTTTTTATTTTTTAGTATTATTAATCTAATGATGATAACGCTATATAAAAATTTTGGGAATAAAAAACTCCTTATGAGGCCTATATCTAACCATCTCAATAAAATGGACAGCTTATATTAATTGGGCTAGAATGAAAACTTTCTAGAGCATTTTTTCAAAAAAAAAAAAAAGTTGTGATTGTTCTTTAGAATGAAAAGAGTGTACATTTAAAAATTTGTGTCAAACAAATGTCTCTAACATGGTTTTTTAATATAGTTGCATTATACTACTATACAACGGGTGCAAGAAATCATCCCCCGATAGATTTTGGAATAACATACTTCTATTGTACTAAGTTGTTTTTTGTATTTTTTATTTTTTTGATGCTATAAATCTTTCACGCATCTCTTTATATAACTTCTAACTAATTTGTGAGGCAAAAATTAATGAACCACATAAAAGTTGGAGAAAAGTTTGTTTAGCAAATTAGAACGATTGGTGATTATATTGAATGAGAAAATATGTTTGGGCATTGGAAGAGACTAAATATGTATATTAATTTTAAGTGATTTTTTAATAGTATTATATTGTGTTTATTTTGAATTGTTTGTTGTGCATATTTTCTGTTATTCCTTAATTTGTATATTTTATTATTTATTATTAAATGTGATTCTATTTCTTTTCCTAGATGTCTAAGCAAATTTAGAGTTAGCTAGGATCTATATTTAAATAAAAATCACTGATTTATTTTTTTAAGAAATTGCTTTACATAGTCATATTTTACAGCTTTGAAATTTTAATTTTTGTTATTTTTTTATAACTATACTGAGTTCTATCTAGTGTTTAAAAAAGCAGATCGGTAACATGAATCGATCACGCCTATACCCGTATCGGATCGGCAGATCGGATTGGAGAATCGGCCGAATCTGCAATTTTTGCCCCTAATTTTTTTCAAAAAATCACTATAAATCTTTTAAAATAGTGTTTTTTTAGTTTCTAAAAAAAAATAAGAGTGGTGCGTTATATAATTTCATTACTTTATAAAAATAGGTGAATATTGAAACATTGTTTTCCTGTCTGGATGTCTGTATAATTATCAAAATAATTTAAAATATTAAAAAACACTTCTATATTATAAAATTAAAATAATAATTATTCATATAAAGTGAAATTAGAGGGAATTGTCCTACATCGATACTTTTAGAGAGAACTCATCTCTATAAAAGGCTTGGGATCGGTATCAGTGTGAGAAGTTGAAGAGATGGCCCGCTGTGGAATTGTTTTCACAAATGCTCACAAATGCCACCCTTGCAAAAAACAAATTCACAAATGCCACCCTTGCCAAAAAAAATAAAAACAAATTCACAAATGCCACCCTTGCAAAAAAAAAAAAATTCAAAACACATTTATTAAATGCCACCCTTGCAAAACACATTTATTAAATGCCACCCTTGCAAAAAAATAATAATTCAAAACACATTTATTGTTTACTCTAGCGAGTGAAAATGCCCTTGCAAAAGAAATTCAAAACACATTTATTGTTTACTCTAGCGAATCGGTGTGGTATGGTGAAAAAACTTTCACAAGTACCCTTGCAAAAAAAAATTCAGTAAACCCTTGCAAAAAAAATTCAAAACACGTTTATTGTTTACTCCAGCGAATTGGTGTGGGGTGGTGAAAAAATTTCACAAGTACCCTTGCAAAAGAAATTTATTGTTTACTGTAGTGAATCGGTGACGTGTGGAAAAATAGCGAATCCCGTTTTATGGCCGGATTTGGAACGGTCCAGTTGATATCTGATTCGGATCGCTCGATTCCAGTTCGAGTCACCAATTTTTTAAACATTGATTCTATCTATACTCACTATTCTTTTATTTTAAATTGAAATTAACTTCAAGCAATGGTTTAAAAAGCGGATCGATGACCCGGATCAATCACCTCAAAAACCGATCCGGATCATGAATCGGAGATCGGGATCGGGCATCGGCTGAATCGGTCGGATTAAAGCTTCAAAAAAATCCTAAAAAATTATTAAAATTCATTATAAATGTTGTTTTTTAGGAATCCAAATAAGAAATGATGGTACTACATTATTGACTTTCATTTTTTTCATCAATTTGTGAATATTGAGATGTTCTTTCCCTATATAAACTTAAGCATTAAATTTGTATCACATAAAAGAAAAATCATAGAATTATCATGGATAAAATATATAATTATACATGGACTATAATAAAGAGTAGACTAAATCGATGAAAAAATGGCCATTAAAATCTCGTTTTGGATAAAAACCCTAATCTGCTAAAAAAAACCCAAATTATTACAGCTTAACTAACTATAATCCAAAATTATTACAACCTAACTAACTGTAATATTATATACTGAAATTATAATTATTAGTTTACATTTTATAATTATTTTATTAGACAAATAATCACAAATTAAAAATATTTTATAATATTATCTAATTTAAAATGTATTATTGACAACTGTAAGAAAAACAGTACATTACATGATTTATAATATAAAAATTAATAAATAAAATAAAATATTTGGTTATCAATGTAAATATTACTAAAATATGTATAAATTTTAGAAATAACACTTTAATTTATTATATGCCTAAGGGGGAACAAAAATTAACTCAAGAAGGGATAAACTACTGTATCGCCCAAGGGGAGATTCGAATTTGAGAAGTCAAAGTAAATAACATTAGCAATAACCATCATTCCTCGTCAGCATATGTGTTTAAAATTGCCTATTAGTAGCCAATATTTATATTTTGTTTTCATTTAATGATGTTTGGGAATTATCCCACATCCAAGGATGAGTATTCAAATATGCTATATAAATAACTATATAATTGGAAGATAAATATAAGTGTGAAAACACTAGGGCATCCATGCACATGCACGCGTGCATGTGCGTGTCGCACGTGTGGCACATGTGGGAGTGGTGTGTGTCGCGCGTGTGACGCATACATACGTGTAAAGGTGTTTTTGATGCACGTGTCGCACGTATGGCACTTGTGGGAGTGGGTGTTGCACATGTGGGAGTGTGTGTACCGCTCGTGTCACACGTACACACGTGTAGGAGTGGTGCGTGACGCGTACACACATGTGAAGGTGCTTTTGAGGCTAGAAAATCGGACAGAACCGGGTGGGAACCGACGGTTCTACTCTAAAACAGGGCGGTTTCCGGCTTTGTGCTAGAACCGGCACGGGCTGTGCCGATTCCCGACTCGAACAGGGCGAGTCCGATTCGACTCGCCGATTTTTAAATCATTGGTTTAATGCATTTAATACATGCAAACTACGTGCATTCAACTGGTTAAGAATTACCGAAAAGATTAGCTTCTAGAGAGGTAGATCATCCAAGATAGGAAGGGCCTCTAGTGATACACCACAAAAACTCTATAGAGTAGATATATAATATAATTTACCTATATTTAACATTAATAGTTTAATGGTGTAGTGGATAGACTAGCTGCCTGGGTGCTAGTTCACGAATGTCTCTATACTATTTTATTCTTAAATTTTACAAAGTAGGGGACATGGAAAGGGAGAATCTAAATTGATTTGAATAGATGTAGGAAGTTGAGATTTGCAGGGCCTTTATTGAATATTTTCAATGAGGAACAATTTATATGATTGGGTTGTAGGATGGTGGTAATTCACTGAATCCCATGCAGTTAAAATTACATATGTCAGCTTGTATGTATTATTTTCACATTTTTTTAATGGATATGCTTAGCGATAAAGTTTCAAAAAAAAGGAGTGTTCGTGATGTTCCTTGGCACTTTGTACCCATCTCTCTCTTCTATCCCCACCCTCCCTCACTCCATCTGCCACCAAGGCGTGGTTCTCCAATAATTGCATCTGAAAATGTGATAGGCTCTTTGATGTATTTTTCTTTTGTTGGGTTATCTTGGTGCTCTGAAACTCGACTGCAGTGCGGTCTGTCTGGCACATGAAACATAATCTCTGCCTCATAAGGCATGGTTTCTTGAATAATTACATCTGAAAATACAATCTTCATGTATTTTCTTTTGTTGAGTCATCTTGGTGCTTGAGATCTCAACTGAAATGGAGTCTAACTCTCGCACATCAAACATTATATTTGGTGAATGTGGGAAGTTTGGAAATATTATATTTGGTGAATGTGTGAAGTTTAAAAATCTGAGCACCTGAAGTTTTGCGGAAAGTTTTCTCCAAAAGAAAATTACAATAAAAATTATCCTTTGTGTAATTTCATGTTTCTCATAAATTTCAAAACTCCGGGTACACACATTTGAGTGGCTTTTACGCCTTTAACATCTAAGAATATATTTTATGTAACTTTGTGATTGTCCATGATCTTCATAAAATCTCAAAACACTGGGTACACACATTTGAGTGGTTTTTATGCCTTTAACATCTAGAACTTCTGAATATAAAGTCATATCTCATTTGTTAGAATTTATAGACTATAATCCTAGTTTCATATCTAGGATTTTAGTTTACTGTTGATTTCAGGTGTTGGAAAACCCCAAAAAATTATCATTATCTTGTGTGGTCTCAAGTGTTCTTTGTCCCTTCTAATGACGATTTTATCTGCAAACATGTGTGTACACACTTAAAAAAGAGAGATGTACATGTATATCTGAAATTGTCAACAAATTCTGGAAAAAAAAATTACATCTAAAATTTAGCTAATCCAATGTTCCAATACAGAAATGGTTTACTTACACATGCAACTGGCCAAACGCACACACTTGTGCACATACATGGGTACATTCATGCTTGAAAGTGTGTCCCTTATTAAATTGCCTAGAGGAACGGACTTGGTGAATCAAAAAAGATTGTGGCAGCAAAAGTCATCAAGAAACAAAGATGCAGCATGGTAAATGCAAAGTTTAAATTTTGTTTGTAGGATTGATGGTGTAACCTGAGATTCAAGTTTGGGGATGGCCAAAGATTTTGATTTTGATAGTTTGTCAAGATACTTTTAGAGAGGGAGCTCTCCTAAAATTAGCAACTGTCTCACAGGCATAGACTAAAAAGGGTTGATCTTTTACTTTGCATTTTCTATTTATTCATTATTAGGAGGAGGAAGTTTTGTGCGACTGAGTTAAAGAAACATGCGACAATAAATTAAGGCGGTATGAACTTCTGTAATCTGCCTTTAGCTTACCTTGGAAACATTTACTTACTGCTGACATATCCAACAATAAAATGCCTATTGATCCTTCATCTAGGCATTCATGCCCCTGTTCATCAACCCTTTATGATTTTAACATGTCATTTACCTTCATGGGCTCATTTTGGGCTCATGCTATTTCCTCGGAGTTCATTGCCATTTGACTTTTCCTTTACTATTGTCCACTCAAAGGAAACAGTCTGGTGATTACGTCTTCAAGATTTTAGCATTTCCTTTTCTCCAAGGTTTTCCATAACACTTTTGAGTCACAATCAAGATTACAATTTCTTCCTTCTCCACAATGCCATCAAAGCTCCCCTCTTTATTTGCAGAACCCCTCTTCCCTTTCCCCTACTCCTCTACCATACCAGGTAGTTATTTACCTCAGTAGTGTTATATGAAGTTAGTCTGCTTCCAGGTTTTATTGAGTCTTTTAAGATGACAGTTTTTTTGTTGGCTTGTCAAAAAACTTTCCTTTTCTTTATGTCACGTGATGCTATTTTTTTATCTAACGGAACTGGTTTTTTAGCAAATATAGGACATTTCTCTGGGTTGTTTTAGAATTTCATAAGAAAATTGTCAATTTGTTTATTATCTGGATGCTTTGTAGATCTAGTGTGTTCTGTTGTGTGTCATGTCGGTTTCCTACATGCTGCATCTACACTTTCCACACAAAAATATTAATTATAGTTTTATATAAAACCCCTGGCTAGATTCTCTATTTTCTCTCTAAAATAAAATTGAAGGACCTTCCATTTGTGAGATGTGCAAAGCAACATTGAACTGTAGTTGTTTTACTATGTGGGTACATTTAATTATCATTCTTTTACTATGGGTCCATTGCTTAGAAACAAGATATATATGTCCTTTTCAGTTTTAATATATTTAGGTGTAATTCTCTCCTATTTGTTAAAGAAAATCAGCAGATGTAATCCAAGTGCTTTTGAAAGGGAACCTTCCTATGTTGCATACACGTGGGTATGGGTGAATCCAAGAATCAGTGTACAATTTCAAAAAAACAAGAATCAACAAAGTTATAGTGAGGAATCCCCCAGCATTTGGCAGTAGTATAGGTAGGGAGATATTATGATTTTATGAACTTGACGTTTAGATACTACCCCTATCGATGTTTATGGTTTAAATAACAAAATTTTTAATATTAAAATGAATAAATATTCAAATATATATTATATTACCTAATTCTTTTAGTAGAAGAACTCGAAACATTATGATCAGAATCCAAACACGGTAGGTTTCACATCTCCACGTGTCTCGAGAAAATTCTCTTTAGGATTCCTTGGAAAGAAGAATCCAGTTGAATCCATACTGCCATGTCTAACAGAGGCACAGAGCCTAGGGTGAAGAATCCATGCAAAATGGGAAACTTATTGATAAGTTTCTTTTTTCTATCTTTCCTCTCCTTTTGTGAATCCTTTTTTTATAATGTTAACATTGCATTGAAAGACGGAAAATTTACATTTTTCCGAGGGGCAAAACAATCATTGAGAAAGGTTACAAAAAGATAAAACACTTGCAACACCCTACAACTATAACAAGAAAGTAAAAATTATTTTTGAAGACAAGAAAGTAAATTTTCTGCTAAAAAATAGAAAATGTAATAGGTAAAGTTGGTTGAAATGCTACTGCAAGGTGGCTCCCTATCTAGCTAGGGTATCCGCCACCTAGTTGTCCTCCCTCCATATATGAGTCCAAGAGACCTGCATATGCCTGAAAAGATTGTGATTTGTCGTCAAAGATTTGCTAAAGTCTCCAAAAGGGTTTGGGGGGGGGGGGGGATGGGGGATTGGTGGGAAGCCCTAACAATGCCATTCTTGGAGTCCCCTTCTATGGAAAGGAAAGGACCCCAAGAGTGGTTGTAGAGCCTGAGGCCTTCTAAGAGGGCCCATGCTTCGCCCTCCGTGGAATCCGTGACGCCGATGGAGGAGTAGGAGAGGAGTGTATTCCCATCTTGGTTTCTAAAAGGGCCTCCAATTCCTATCGATCTTGGGTTGCCTAAAGAGGACTCATCGAAATTGAGTTTGATTCTGCCCTCTTCGGGTGGCCTCTATAGAGTAGAGCGACGTATCTTAGGAGGCTGGTGTTGAAGGACGTTGACTCAATTAACAATGAAATCTAAGGTCGAAAGGTGTTTCAACCGGCTATGGTTGGTAGCCCAAAAGATAACCATTGCCCCTATGGTTTCCTGCTTTTTGTGGATTGGGGCATAAAGCCCTTAGAAGATTTTGGTATTGCGCTCATTCCAAATGGCCCAGAGGGTGGCCACAGTTGCTACTTTCCAAAGGATGGACCTAGATTTGGGTCAAGGCAAGAAGGCCGAGAGCTAGAATAGTTGGGTGACTGACTCAGGGGTGACCCAAAACCACCCAAATAATTGGAGGGTGTCCTGCCAGATTTTACCCACCAAGGGGCAATGTAAGAATAGATGTGCATTGGTCTCTTCTTGGGACAAGCACATCATACACCTGTTTGGAATTTGGATTTCTCTCTTTTGGAGTTGCTCTACCGTTAATATTCTACCCCACATAGCAATCAGGAAAAGACCTGGATTCTCGGAGGTAAGAAAGAATTCCAGGCTTTGCAGACAATATGGATGGCTGATCACAATCCCGAGAGGGGTAACGGAAAGTTTGAGGAAGAGGGAGGCAACAAAGAACATTCCCGAGGGGCTGGGTTCCCAGATGATCTGGTCTTCACCATGAGAGGGAAGATGGCAGGATGAAAGAATGTTAGAGAGGTCTAGAAAGGTCGAGAATTCATTATCCCACAAAGGTTTACAGAGGTCCGAGTTCCAAGATCTCGACCCACCCGAGGTTGGAAACAACTCTTCAATGGAAGCTAATGGGTTCCTAGCAAGCCGAATGGGAAGGGGAAATCGAGAGGAAAGGATTGAGGTGCTCAGTTAACAGTCAAGCCAAAAGCTGACCTTGGCTCCCCTTATGAGGTGGTATTCACACCTGAGACTTCATGTGCAAAACTAAGCTCTAGTTTGAACTATTAGGTTAATGGGGTTGGCATCATGATTATGACTCTCCCCAAATTCTATATGTTCATTTTTGTGATAGAGAAATCTATGGTTTTCATATATATGCCTGAATCGAGATAAGGTTCATTCTGTACTGCAACTGTTCTTTTAGTTTGGGTAGATCCACATGATTGATTTCTTCACACATTGTGTGAATTTTGGGGATTCTACTTGTATTTTATAGTATGCAGCATAATGTAGAACTATTTGAATTGTTCTCTCCATTACGCAGAGGAATTTTGTACTAGAAATTCATATCTTTTTTTTTTGGCAGCATTAATAGAAAGCATAATGTAGATCTATTTGAATCATTAATGGAAAGCATATTATTGTAACAGAGGATCATAACTTAATTATTCAATCTGAAATAATTTGTTTACCAAAAGCTGGAACTCCCCCAACAACTGGCTTAACACACTTATTTGGTGATATTTTATGTCTATTCCTTTAGATTTTTTGCTTCTAATTGTTTGAAGGCAAAATCGTTGTCCTCTCTCTCTCATATACATGCTCATCTATGCTCATCTACCGGCATTCAATATAGCATCCATACTTCTCTCTCTAGTCTCTCTCATGTTCTTGCTCGTCTACCAGGAATCAACATAGCATGAGGAATCAATATAGCCTGCATGCTTGGAGACAAGTTTTTGAAAGAACAACACTTCATTGCAGAGCCATTTGTTAGCCGGGTTATGGGATGTGCTCACTACAGTCGAGCTTATACATAAGGTATGCGAATTTTGACTTTTAAGAACATCTTTTTCCTTAACATTAACCTAATATATTCATGGTGTTCATGTGCACTAATATATTCAGAGTGTTCATGTACACTGTGCAGTTTAGAGAGAGAAGATGCTAATGAGGATGATAAGGCCCCTAAAAAGATAGTTGATCTTTTGTTGAGCAAAGCGACGATCCTGCAAACGAAGAATAACACATGCATCATTTTTTGTACTTTGATACATCTTAGAAAGCTTCCAGTGACAATCATACAATGAATGACATTTTTCTTGATTTCTTATTCTAACTCATGTACATTTCATCCATTATTTCCCCTTTTTTTTAAAAAATTTTGATTTTTTAAACATTCTCGAATATTAGATAGTCTCCATGCTATCTTAAAATGCTGTTTTTTTCAAATATGAATTTGAATTTTCGTTGTTTCTCCTATGGTTTACAGATAGGATGAAGGGGTTATATCCCAAAATTCGAGATCCTAAAAATGCTCGGAAATTGTGTTTTACCCGAGGAAATAGAAGAAATTCTTCCGCAAAAGCATCTGTTGACTTTCAACATTTCATTATGGAATATCTTTTATCGAAATTCCGTAATGGTGGAGAGAGAGAGAGAATAGACCATATGTATGTAAGAAAATGAGACATAATATTGGACTTGAGTGAGAGAGAGATTGAAAGTACTGTGGTTTTATATTTTCAGCAAACAAACACTACATTCCTTACGGAAACAAATACCGATATTAAAGCCAACAACCATATTTAACCTCAACATAGAGCACCAATGGGCCTCATCTCTTGGTAAAGTCTTCCAAAGTCATAAAAGCCACACTACATTCCTCTAAAAAAAGAAATGCCCATGTTCAAGCCAACAAACCATATTTAATCTCACTATAAAGCACTAATGGGCCTCATCTCTTAGTAAACACAAGTATTCAAAGTTATAGGAGTTCATACAAGAGCTCAATATCGATTTAAGTAAACAAATAGAATAAAGTATCACATTACTTGGTCAGCTAGCCAAATGATTTAGCTTGGTTTGATAAACTTTTGAATGGTAGGTGAGGTGCTTCTCTGCCTTTCTGCTCCATTTCAAACCCTAAAAATGAGTATGTTGAAAGTGTCATTCCTCGCCTTAGAGAGCAGCAAACATGCATGCATCACCTTCCTTCAAACCATTATCCATCATGAATTTTTCCACCCACTGCTAATTCTAGTAACTGCCCTTGTCTATGTCATCGTTGCAGCCCATGAATTTTTCTCTTTGGGAACTTGGAGTGTGATATTCTGGTCCTTTGTCAATACCTTCAAAACTAAGAATTTCTGTGGAATAATCTGGACATGCACAAAGATAAACAACTTAACGCCAAACTTGTTATAGAAAATAGGATAGTAAATAAGAATAAACAAAAAAGGGAAACAAATTGGAGAATAATGAAATTTTGGAATAACTTGGTGTACTATGTTATAAGGTACTCCGCAGCTATATCCATTGTTTGTTGCCACAGATGGACAGTTGAAGATTTATAGTAACAGGGTCCACATGGACATTCGCCCTGTTGGGTTTAACCTTACCAACCGTTCCTTTGTAAAAGTAGGGTGTGGATATAGAACCCGAGTACTGGATATAGCTTAGTCCACCATACTATGGTGTACTTTCCCAAAACAAACATTTATTGATTACCTTCAATAGCAGTCCTAGAAATGCAAGTATTTTTCATTTTCTTAATTGCTATACATGCAAGATAATTCCTCCACACACCTGCATAAATACCATAGATTGCTTAATTACCTTCTATGGTGTACTTTCCCAAAACAATAGAGCTAGAGTACTAGATATAACATAGTCCACCATACTATGGTGTACTTTTCCAAAACAAACATTTATTGATTACCTTGAATAGCATTCCTAGAAATACAATAAATTTTCCTTTTCTTAATTGTTATACATGCAATATAATTCCTCCACACACATGCACAAATATCATAGATTGCTTAATTACCTTTTATAACATTGTAACAAGACTATTCCTTCATGTAAGTACACATAAATTGATACTATATTGGATGTTGGTTTTCCTTTCTTTTGGAGTAAAGGAAATTAATACTGAATGGTGGCTTTCATGTTTGCTTAACAGTAACAAATCTTGCATTCTAGTAACAAGAATGATGAATGCTTTTGAAGACAATTGTTTTCACCATGACATTAGAATGCCCTTTATTTTCTCCACTAATGTAAATGATGGCATTTAAATCATAAGGAGAATACTCATTGAATCAATGTCTTGAATACCTTAGCAAGCCAAACATATTTCCAATGAACCACAAGGATCCTCTTTCTTGGGTCACCTCACAACCAACCTAATATGACTCTTTAAGAGCCTATTGACAAATTGACGATTACTGTAACCATAAGACATATACCAACATGATCTTGGTGAGGTTTGCAATACCTCTAATGGAGGTAGCATCATACTCTTCCACCCAATCAAAACTCTTTTTGGCATATAATCATTCATCGATCTCAGAAGTTCCCTTTTGGAACATCTTCACAAACTTACGAAAGCCTTCAATAGTTCTCCCAACTGCATTCGCACCGAATCCACACTACTTTTGTTCATGTGATTACCATAGGTTTAATCTTTGGTAAGTTTACATTTTACCAATGTTTCTTAGAATTTTCATTTCGGAACATTATTTTTTAAAACAATCAAATAGTGATAATAGTAATTGAATAATACCAAATAAACCAATTCTACCAATAAGCTCAAACTACCCTTTAGATTACATCACTCTTCTCTTTGTTCCTAAAACCGTCCCCAACCTCCATTCTCATGAGCATATTCTCCAACAACCCAATCCAGGAGAATAGTGATATTGAATAGCAAGAGGCCAAGCTCCAATCAAATATATGTTAATCAAGTTTTCACATTGACAAATAGCAGAGGACAGCAAAAAGTTGACACAACAAAGGACATGATATAAAAAGTCATAGCAAATATTTCGTCACAGTCGAAATAGTTAGGGTTCACAGTATCTCCTCTAGAGTCACCATTCAGAGCAGATTCATGGTTTGCATAATATAGTTTGTACTGTAAGATTATTATTCAAAATATACTCCTATAGAACTGATGGTCTTTTTTCCATCTCTTGATTAGGATAGAAGATATTGTACATTAAAAAATTTCATGGAACGAATTGGGTGGGTAGCTCGTAAAATCCTCATCTAGGACGAACGATTTCATTTGAATTGGTTTGTGACTAAAACAAAACTTGACATACATTGAAATACCTATCTTATATTCAAGAATGTTTGGAAAGCAGACAAATTCCAAGTCAATGTCTGAATAGGGTAGTTAAATTGTTTCTTTGACCTTTTGGTTATCATTAATGAGTTGTGCATTAGCTTTAGTTTTATGGAAAGTCTCTTAAAATGCATTTTCTTTTACAAACACAATTGAAGGAAACAAAATAACCTATCTAAGAGAGATGGTACAGTGAGACACCCTATCTCCTACTCTCATTGGCACTGTTTGACTCCATGCTTGTCTGGGTGATCAAGGCGCACACCTTTTATCCCATAGCACTTTGTTGCAATCATGTTGAACATGATTCACATAGCCTCTATTCCAGTTACAATTTATGGTACTACTATAACAAATGATAAACCACATTAGTGCCATAATCTCTAAGCAAACTTTCTTGTCATTGACTTATTTTCTCAAAAACCAGTTTCAATTTGAAGGGAACTAATAGACTATTATATGGAACTTGAAGGGAATCTAAGACATTTTTTAGTTTTTTATACTAATGATATTCATCTGTTCCATTATTGTGGTTTGGACAACTGGCATGTATACTCTTAGAAGGGTAACTTTCTGTCATCATCATTTTACTATGATGTAAAAGATACCTTATTTGCCACCTTCCCTAGATATTTACTGCTGAAAATATAAATTGTTGTTTTGGATATATAAATAGATAGCTACATAAAAGATACAGTTCCATGTGTTATTTTTAACATGCTTGTTAGTGATATATCCCTTCAATAAGAAAGCTTTTCAAAAACGGATTAAAAAGACTAATAACAAAAAAAAAAAAGGAGAGCTAAGGGAACCCAACAAACTACTATCCATATCTATGTTTGCTAACATGCTCAACAAGTTTGTTTCCTTATTTATATGATAGAATTCAATGATAAATAAGCATGCTTGGGTAATTGAAGTCTTAGCCACCCATGGAACCAAAACTTCCTCCATTGTGTAATTTTAGAGAGTCAACCTCCAAAGATGCATAGGAATAAAATATTTACAATCAACATGTACAATTTCATGTCTGAACTTGAAGGAATAACACGTCTAGCTTAATAAATATGTCCCTAATTGATTGGCATCCAAGGTTTCAAGCATTACTGAAACTAAGATGAGAGGAATGATTCATGATACAATAGTAAATTTCCTAGGACAAAAGAAGATTATTCGAAGACTACATAATACATTAACCATGTTAGAACAAAATAATTTGAACTGTGAATAATAAAGAATGTGAAAAACTAAATTGTGAATTTTACGCTAATATTTATAACGCATTACATTCACTAGGATATTACCCTATTATATGTACACAAGAATGTGTGTACATATATGTCCTATAAAACAGATAAAAACCTTGTTAAAATAATTCTTGAATAATGTTTTTTAGAAAAAATTATATCCTTGAATTGTTTTGGTAAATAAATAACATAGAAAGGCAAGTATATGCAATTTTTATCGGAAAAGTAAGGAAATACTCACCACCATGAATGTTGCAGAAACTAATGGGCGCCTCATAACCATGATGAAATGTGGAAATGGTTGGGCTTTTTGGATTGTTCCTTTGTTATGCTTCTCAGTGACCGGTGATGTGGTTGAAGTACATGTGTCATGCTCTTCATGTTTGCCAAGCAAAAAATTAAATAAAAAACAAAAGAATCACTGAAAAAATATTCCACAATCAAATGGAAGATAGTTCTAGAGGGGCTTACACTTCTTAGGAGACCATTTGTTTTTCATCTATATGAAGTGGCAATGGCTAGTGGAGACGTTGGCATATTTTTTTCTACTGAACTTTGTTTCTCAGAGCATTCAACATCGAATGCATCCTCTCTTGCATCCAGTCATATCAAATATTTTGATAAGAAAATGAGTATTACCACCGTAGTAAAATACTAAGAAATCTCCATCATTCGAAGTATGGTCTTTAACAAATTTCTTCCATCCTCTAGAGAAACACAAGGCCCCCCCATAACTTCTTCAATCCAATTGTTTCCACTTGGGCCCTCCAAGACAGCTTCCTGAAATCCTTTCTTGAAGTTATGTTGTAAAGCTGGTGGAATGAACTAAAAAATACAAAGTTGATTTAACCACGACATTGCCTGAAAAAGATAAAATATTATACATTTCTTTTGATAAGCAACATAATACCTTATAAACGAAGGTTAAAAAACAAGGCTAGAATTTGGCAGGCTCGCGACTTTGCAACGATTGGACTTGGCCAGAATCGTCGGGTCACTTTACGGGACCCGACAAGTTGACTCTTTGGGTATATGGATCAACCCCCCTTGTTTGGGTATGTGGATCTTCTCGACCTGTTCAACAATCCTAATCATGTGATCCCTATGCTCAGCCCTCTCCAGACCATAGTAAAGTCTCTGATTTTTTAAAATTTGTCAAGAACTCCGAGTTTTTCAAAGATCCTCAAAAACTCACATTTATTAATGAAACCGATGTAAATTCATATTTTATCTTTTTTCAAAAAAATTCTCCCCTAATAGTATTAAATTTTGATTTAAATATAAGTCCATTAACAGTGCAAGTAAATTACAAATATTGATTTAACAAAAATTTCCATCAAAAATTTCACCAATGAGTCCCCTTAAAAAAGGTATATGAAAAAATACAAGCAGTATATTCCCCCCAAAAAAGTAATTAAAACAATTGTATATCTCAAAATAATAGGTAGAATTAAAAGAAGAAAAACCCAATGCAAAATCTTTTTTTTTTTTTTTTGAACCCATAGCATTCTTGTAAAGAGCAAGAGAGAAACTTAATGGTACTAAAAATTTAGGTAGCTAGGAATTCAATGCGAGATTCGAATTTTCTTGAGCATTTTGTTATTTTTATGATGAGGTTTGGTTAATTCCATATTTTATTTTTTATTTTTTATTTTTATTAGCACAACATAGCATTTTGGATGGATTACTATTTCACATATTTCTATCTTTGCAATTTTTTTTTTTAATTAATTGCAATTCTACATTGAGGGCATTTTTTGTTTTCTTTTCTTTGAAAAATAATCCTATACTTCTTGTCAAAAAAAAAAAAAAAAATCCTATACCTTGGTTCATAGTTTTTATTATTTGCTAATTAGTTATTGTGTTTGGTATTGTTTATTGTTGTTTCATTTTATGCTCTCAATAAATCTATGATATGTTTTGTGTTGTGATAACAAAGTGAGCATTGCTGTTGGCTTTGTTGACAGTTTCAACAAAAAAAGTGTTAAGTATTTCTCTAATAACAGTAGTAAGGCTATAATTTTTTTTTTAATGGCTTTAATATATCTATTCAATGGCTAGAAATCATAATCCTATATTACATCATCTTTTCATATCTGACTTTCTAAACTACTTTTTTTTTAACCAAATCTGAAATATCCATGGTTCTAAACTTATCTTATTTTTTGGCCATCCATATTTTTTGCCCGATTTTTTCCTTTGACTTTTTGAAATAAAACCAAATTATTACTGATGTTTTTGTTTGCCCATATTTTGTTATTTTTCGACTTGCTAACTATGATCTAGACTATTCAATTCTTTGTCTTTGGCTATACTTATTTTGTTATGTCGTTAATAGCTGAGCAGGACAACTGTCAGCTATAATAGTTAAATGTTGTTTCGTGGGTTATCCTAACAACCAAAAGAGATATAGATATTATGATCATGTTAATAAGGAACTTCTGGTGTCCCAACATGTAGTATTTTTTTAGCTTCATTTTCATTCCCCTCTTCCTCGTGCTGACTTTTCTTCCGTTTCTTTTCATGTCCCTTTCTCTAATGACATTTCTCCTGTGTCTACAACTTCATCCATGTCTCATTTGGATGGTTCAATTGCATAACATTCAACTACTGCAGATGAATCACTTTAGGCACCTGCATCTGCTGCTCTTGTACATACACCCTTTTTTCGCCATAGTACTTTTCTCCTTATTTTTAAGTGCTCGTTTTGTTGATTATGAAATCTTTTTACGTAAGCATCGTGCATTTTGCCTCTGTCCACTCTGAGTCCCAGGCTTACGAGGAAGTTGCTAAATAGCCTGAGTGACAATATGCCATGGTAAAAGAATTGATTACTCTTGACATAATGCTTGCTTGGGATCTTGATCATCTTCCCAAAGATAAAGGAGCCATTGGCTGCCGATGGGTGTACAAAATCAAAATTTGAGCTGATGGCAATATTGAGCATCATAAGGCACAATTTGTGGCTAAATGTTATAATCAACAATTTGGGATTGATTTTGCGGAAACCTTTACTCCTATTGCTCACATGACTACATTTTGCACCTTGATTCCTTAGTTGTGTTCTCCCTTTGTACAACTTAATGAAAAAAATGTATTTCTTAATGGTGATCTTGCATAAGAAGTATACATGACGTTACCTCCTAGGGTTTTTGATCTTGACAATAGAGTTTGTCAATTATGACACCTACTTTATGGGCTTAAATAAGTTCCTCGTGCTTGGTTTGAGAATTTTAGTTCTCCTATTACCTCCACAAGTTTTTGACAAAACCATTATGATCTAGCCGTTTGTCTCACTCACACCCAGAGGCCGTACAATTCTCCTACTCTATATTGATAATATTATCATTTTGTGTGATAATGAGGCTAACATACATTTAATCAAGCAACAACTTAATCCACTTTTTGAGATAAAAGATTTGGAATTATTAAAATACTTTTTAGGCCTAGAAGTTGCTTACTCACCTCGTGAATATTTGCTCTCACAACTCAAGCATCCCACAGATATAGTCTCTCGAGCTCGTCTGGATGATGATACAAAAGCATATTGATACACCTATTGAGTTGAATGTCAAACTTTATTCTACATATGGTGAACCCCTTTTTTGTCCTACATTTTTCAGGCAACTTTTTGGAAGTCTGATTTATTTAACTATCTCTCGACCAAATATTGCTTATGTTGTGCATCTTGTCAGTCAATTATTCAGTGCCCCTCATTCTGTACACTTAGTAACTCTTTAAAAAATGTATCATTCATTATATTCGAGACACTCTTGATTGTGCTATGTTATTTTCTTCGTCTTCCACTCTTGAGCTTCATGCTTGCTCTGACTCTGATCTTCCAGGGGCCATTATTAATCAAAAGTCTACTCCAAGTTTTTGTATTTTTCTTGGTTATTCCCTTCTTTCTTGAAAGAGCAACAACCAAAACATATTGTTCAGTCAACAACTAAAGTTGAGTATTGAACCATAACTCAAACAATGACTGAATTTGTCTAGCTTCGCTAGTTGTCACGGTTGACGGCCAGTGAATAGATTTTTTCAAAAAGTTTCTTTTGTAGTATTTATAATACATTTCTATTAAGAATATTTTGACTTGACCAAATCCCTCACGGTTAATGGCCGGTTCGATTTTCATAATGTTGTTTTAGATTGCTTAGGTACTTTTATCCCATGGGACAAACCAATGGTTTAAAAAACGGATCGATGACCCGGATCGGGCACCCAAAAAACCAATCCGGATCGGAAATCGGGTGAATCGATCAGAATAAAGCTTAAAACAAATCTGAAAAAATTATTAAAATTCATTATAAATATTGTTTTTTAGGAATTCAATAAGAAATGAGGGTACTCGATTAAGAATTTTCATGTTTTTGAATGAATATGTGAATATTGATATGTTCTTTCCCTGCATGAACCGCCATTCAGCATTTAATTTACATCACACAAAAGGATAAACATAGAATTATCTTGGAATAAGTATATCAACATACATGGACTACAATAAAGCATAAAATTAGTAACATATGATCTAAAAATAAAATGATAGACGACATTATTGTTCTTCTTGGTCACGCTGGTGCCATTGCTTGAATTCGTTTAACAATTCATTGATTCGATCTAAAAACGAATCATCGATATTAGCAGGCGTCTGACTATTCCCAAATCCCTGAGTGTTAGTGTTTTGTTGTGTTCCCAATCCAAAATCCCTGAAGCTTGTCCATCCTTCATGCTCACCTGCACTGTCGTGCTCATCCCTACACTGTTGCTGTTGGGACTCGATATGTGAATAATATGGCTGGGATAGGGTGGCCTCAGAATCATCATCTCTTTCATTTTCTCTTTAAATAATATGAATTAAAAAAAAAATTAACAAATTTAAAAAAAAAAACATAAAAAAAAAAAAATTCCATCGTGGATTACAAAAAAAGAGAAAAACAATTCGATCATGGATTACAAAAAATTCAATCATGGATTACAAAAAATTCTATCATGGGTTACAAAACAAAAAAAAAAACAAAAAATTCGATCATGGATTACAAGAAAAAAAAAAAAACATTTCGATCATGGATTACAAAAAATTCGATCATGGATTACAAAAAATTCGATCATGGATTACATAAAATTCGATCATGGATTACATAAAATTCGATCATGGATTACAAAAAAAACCAGACAAAAAAAAACAAAAAATTCGATCGTGGATTACAAAAAAAGAAAAAAACAATTCGATCATGGATTACAAAAAATTCAATCGTGGATTACAAAAAACTCTATCATTGGTTACAAAAAAAACAAAAAACAAAAAACAAAAAATTCGATCATGGATTACAAAAACAAAAACAAACATTGCGATCATGGATTACAAAAAAAGAACAAACATTTCGATCATGGATTACAAAACATTCGATCATGGATTACAAAAATTCTATCATGGGTTACAAAAAAAAAAAAAAAAACAAAAAATTCGATCATGTATTACAAGAAAAAAAAACAAACATTTCGATCATGGACTACAAAAAATTCGATCATGGATTACAAAAAATTCTATCATGGGTTAGTAAAAACAAAAAATTCGATCATGGATTACAAAAAAAAAAAAAAAAAAATTCGATCATGGATTACAAAAATATCGATCAAGTATTACAAAAAAATCTATCATGGATTACAAAAAATAAATAAATAAAAAAAAAAATAAATTTGTTCTTCCGTACGGGACTCGCCGATTCCGTACAGTGAATCGGCGAGTCATTGTACAGAATCGTCCGGTTCTCTCTAGAACTGGACGATTCCCGTTTTTTTCACCTATTCGATCCATCCATGGCGATTCTCGAGTGGAACCGGGCGAGTCCGGTTCGACTCGGCGTTTTTTTAAACACTGGCAATGGTTTAAAAAACGGATCGGTGACCTGGATCGGGCACTCAAAAAACCGATCCGGATCGACGAAGCGGCGATCCGGATCGGAAATCGGGTGAATCGGTCAGAATAAAGCTTAAAAAAAATCTGAAAAAATTATTAAAATTCATTATAAATATTGTTTTTTAGGAATTCAATAAGAAATGAGGGTACCCCATTAAGAATTTTCATGTTTTTGAATTTACATCACACAAAAGGATAAACATAGAATTATCATGGAATAAGTATATCAACATACATGGACTACAATAAAGCATAAAATTAGTAACATATGATCTAAAAATAAAATGATAGACGGCGTTATTGTTCTTCTTGGTCACGCTGGTGCCATTGATTGAATTCGTTTAACAATTCATTGATTCGATCTAAAACAAATCATCGATATTAGCAGGCGTCTGACTATTCCCAAATCCCTGAGTGTTAGTGTTTTGTTGCGTTCCCAATCCAAAATCCCCTAAGCTTGTCCATCCTTCATGCTTACCTGCACTGTCG
The DNA here is from genome assembly GCF_054954075.1 of Amborella trichopoda. Classification (NCBI taxonomy): domain Eukaryota; kingdom Viridiplantae; phylum Streptophyta; class Magnoliopsida; order Amborellales; family Amborellaceae; genus Amborella; species Amborella trichopoda. The sequence continues at coordinate 30,260,973 of NC_142345.1, read as the reverse complement.
TACTCATCCTTACACTGTTGCTGTTGGGGCGCGATATGTGAATAATATATGGCTGGGATAGGGTGGCCTCAGAATCATCTCTCTCATTTTCTCTTTGAATAATATGAATTAAAAAAAAAAGAAAACAAATTTTCAAAAAAGTCGATCATGGATTAAAAAAAAAAATCACAAATTTTCAAAAAATTCTATCATGGATTACAAAAAAAAATTCGATCATGGATTAAAAAAAAAAAATCACAAATTTTCAAAAAATTCTATCATGGATTACAAAAAAAAATTCGATCATGGATTACAAAAAATTCGATTATGGATTGCAAAAAATTCGATCATGGATTACATAAAATTCGATCATGGATTACAAAAAAAAAAAACATAAAAAAACAAAAAATTCCATCGTGGATTACAAAAAAAGAAAAAAACAATTCGATCATGGATTACAAAAAATTCAATCATGGATTACAAAAAATTCTATCATGGGTTACAAAAAAAAACAAAAAAACAAAAAATTCGATCATGGATTACAAGAAAAAAAAACAAACATTTCGATCATGGATTACAAAAAATTCGATAATGGATTACAAAAAATTCTATCATGGGTTACAAAAAACTCGATCATGGATTACATAAAATTCGATCATGGATTACATAAAATTCGATCATGGATTACAAAAAAAAACTAACAAAAAAACAAAAAATTCGATCGTGGATTACAAAAAAAGAAAAAAACAATTCGATCATGGATTACAAAAAATTCAATCATGGATTACAAAAAACTCTATCATGGGTTACAAAAAAAACAAAAAACAAAAAATTCGATTGTGGATTACAAAAAAAAAAACAAACATTTCGATCATGGATTACAAAAAAAAAACAAACATTTCGATCATGGATTACAAAACATTCGATCATGGATTACAAAAAATTCTATCATGGGTTACAAAAAAAAAAAAAATTTTATCATGTATTACAAGAAAAAAAAACAAACATTTCGATCATGGATTACAAAAAATTCGATCATGGATTACAAAAAATTCTATCATGGTTTACAAAAAAAAAAAAAACAAAAAAAATTTCGATCATGGATTACAAAAAAAAAAAAAAAAACAATTCTATCATGGATTACAAAAAAATCGATCAAGTATTACAAAAAAATCTATCATGGATTACAAAAACAAACAAACAAAAAAAAAAAAAAACTATTATGTTCTTCCGTTCGGGACTCGCCGATTCACTGTATGGGACTCGCCGATTCTGTTCAGTGAATCGGCGAGTCACTATGCAGAATCGTCCGGTTCTCTCTAGAACCGGACGATTCCCGTTTTTTTCATCGATTCGATCCGTCCATGGCGATTCTCGAGTCGAACCGGACTCGACGTTTTTTTAAACACTGGTTTAAAGCATCAGCTCTATACAAACCGCACCTTTTCCTAAATACAACAAAAGAATTTGTGAAAATATAGAATGAGACCATTTACAATTAGATACAAAAGTGGTCACATTAATCTTGATCTTTGGATATGAAATTGGGTGGTGGGTGGCGGCTGCAATTATATCATTGACCAAACTCAAATTTCAAAAAAACAAATTCTCAAACTTTATGAGATATTGAGACAAATTTTACATCAAATTTGTGACCACCTTGCATAACTTTGTAACACATCTAAGCTGATAAATTTCTCATAAAAAAAAAAAAAAAAGTGTGAATACCTTTCATTAAAGGTAAATGATCTCATTGTATACGTTCCCAAAGAATATTCACAAAAATTCCCAGTAGAGTTTGCTGCTTGCGATCGTTCTTCTCCATCGAACGCCTTATCCATCCACCTGTAACGTACTCTTTTTGTCGCTTTTAAAACAAACGAACAAGCAACAAAATAAATAATCACCTCTCTCTCTCTCATAAGCTGACCATCCTGGAGTGCAGCACGCTGCAACTCAAACCTAACTGCTCTATACCAGCTTTAATTAACCCATTCTCAATCATCCCCTCTCTCTCTTTCATGGCCACCACTCTTCTCTTCTTTCTCCTCTCTCTCCTTTCCCTTCCCCCCACTTTCTCTCTCCAACTTGATACCCATGGCTCCATCTCTGTTCTCATCTCTGAAAAGGGCCTGGTTTTTGTCAAGGATTTGTTGGTTCAGCAAGCCCTTCTCTCTCTAACCCCACTTCATGTACCTAGTATCAAGAAATCAATCAACATTCCATTTATTGGTGGCATTGAGGCCACTCTTTCCAATATCACTCTTTTGGAAATCAATGTTTCCTCGACTTATATTCGGCCCGGCGATACAGGGGTCGTGATTGTGGCTTCTGGTGCCATGGCTCATATTAGTATGGATTGGAAGTATTCTTATAGCAGTTGGCTCATTCCAGTTGATATCTCAGATGGTGGGGGTGCCTCTGTTCAGGTATGTAAGGCAGTTGAATCTTCTCCGTCATTTCATGCCTACCTTTTTTTTTCTTTTTTTCCTCTTTCTGGCAGCTTTTTAGCGGTTTTTCTTCTCTTTTGGAACTTGGGTTTGTGCATTTTCTTCTTGTCTTCATTCAGTTTGTTGGCTTGTAAATCGCAGTGTGAGGATTTCTCGAATATTTGGTATTCATGTAATTTTTGCTGCTTTATGCAAATTTAATTTATCATGGAGAGATTTGTAATTACTGAATAACAAATAAAAGGTGAGGTTTATCTGTGCAACCTTCATACATGTTGTGAACATTTGACCTATACATGGCAGGTGTTGAATGTTTCCTTTTGGGATATTCCGAGTATAGTCATCCCAACTCCCAATATTTGGATAGAGTTGAAACTTGTCCCCCATAGACAAAATTTAGGTTAATGAATTGTATTATTATGATGATAAGACAATCTCTAAGTTATGATGGACTATTAGTGGAAGATGGTTTATGTAGCATCCGTGTAACTTTCAGTGGTGTTTTTGATGGAATTTCCCATTGGTTCAAGTGTGGCATACTCATAATACTACTGGTAATGAAATTAGAACTTTATAAAATTCCAAAAAATTGACCCTACCCTTCTGAAATTCTCAACCACATAAATTTTGGTACCTATCCAGGAAGAAATGTGAATAATGAAATGAAAGGGAACGAAGGCCTTGAAGGCGAGGATAAAGGATGTCAAAGGGGTGAAAGGTGTCAAATAAATAACATTGGAAAGAAGAACCAGTAATGATATTAAAACTGCTTCAACTTACTATAGACTTTATTGCATCATCAGTGCTGTTTATGCTAATGGCAGTGATGGTACTGTTGGAATTCAAAAATATTAATTTCTAATGGATTCTGTGATAATGTTGGAATTGATGCACACTTAACTTCTTGTTTCCAGAATCACATGATCTCTGGATTCCTTGCTAATTATATCATTGAAGTTTTTTGCTATTGCAGCTAATCATATTATTTTTAGAGGTTAACTCACAGCCATTAGATGTCCAATTAAATGACTTGGGTGTGCGATAAAGTTTGAGAATTTTTTTTTTTTTGAGCTTTTAGTCTAGTCAATGAAAATCTTACAACCATCCGATGTCAAATCTGACAGACAAGAGTGTTTGTGACCTCATTGTTCCAAAAGTAAGCGGTCTCTTTGTGTACTTTTCCATTTTTTTAATGGTCATGGGAATTTTGATGGTAGCTCATCTTATCTATTAATTACCAATGGATCTTTGTCCATTTGTGCTAATATAGTGTCCAGGCACTATATTTTTCTTATTGACAAAAAACTATTGCCATGAGAGTGAAACTGACCGACATTATGCTCTATTTTAAGTTATGGCATGTCTTAAGAAATGCAAGTTTGGTTTGAGAAAGTGCCCTTCAATTTTGATTCAATTTGTTTCTTGTTTTGTCTAATAATATAGACCATATTAAGGTCTTGCAGAAAAAAAAGGAGGAAACTGATGACTTTTTATATGATGCCACAAGGTTGACGGCTTGGAAGTGGGACTTACTTTGAAAATAGTGAATCATGGAGGATCTCTAAATCTGATCATCATGGAATGTGGTTGTTCATTGAAAGACATCTCCATTACCTTGGATGGTGGAGCATCTTGGTTTTACCAAGGGTGTGTAATTTTCTAAAGTTGCTTCTTTTCTTGTTCTGCTCCATGGGTATCTTTGGCCATTGCTTATGCTTATACTTTTTAGTTGTTTGACTTTTTTTTTCATAAAATTTCACTCTACATGTATGAGCATGTGTTTGTGTACATGTGTGCAGGTGGGCTCATGCAGGTTTGTGAATATGCCTACTTACTTGCATATGTACTTGTTTATGTGTACATGCATGAAAAAGTGGTGTCCTTTCTTTCTCACCATTTGGTGGTTATCCTCCTTTGTGACGCATGGATATTTGCATGTTCATTTATTTTCTAGATTTCTCTCTAATAAAAGTACATTGCTAAGGCTTTCAATGTTGTTTAATTTTGCATTTATTTTTAACTATAACAAATGGCATGGATCAAATGCAATATGTTGTTGAACTAGAATGATTTACAAGGGAAATTTGCTGGTCCACCAAGGATCCTTGTTTGTCATTTGTTTAGTTTTTATAGAACTTCGGATGTTTAATCACCCAAAAAGAATTTTAGATTTTAAAAAATAGCAGTGTTGGATACTGGAGCGAGTCTGAGTAATCGGGTGAGTCCCCTCGGAGTCACCTAGGTCATTCAGGCTCGGCACCCTGCTGAGGCTGGAACCTTGCACATTGGGACTGGCCAAGTCTTTCTAGTTCCCACTATTTTATTACTTTTTTGGCCCGACTCAGCCTAGTCTCTCCGACCTGACTTATGATCAGGGACCAAGGGAGTCCTGATCTGAGTCAATGTTTTCTAACACTGGATAAAATCATAAAATCCCATTAGTTTAAGTGCGGAAATGCACTCTAGCGAGGAAAAGAGAAACTTTTCCATGATCCTTCGATACAAAGGTCTTTTAAGATGGCCTAATGAAAACCATAAAGCAGATTTATGTCCATGATAAACTCATCCACATCCTTTCTGATTAGAAATTCCTTTTGGATCAGAAATTGTACAACTTACAGCAAAACGGTGGCAGCCCCATTGGTACTTTTCCAACCCAAGCTCTAGGCCTAGAAAATCGTTAGGCCCCTTTCTTGTAAGATTCTTAGGTTATTTATTTGTCTCTTGGAGATCTTATATCTTTGGACTTCTAAAGTGACACCTAGAATAAGTTTTCTATTTGGATTTGACTTGAAAAATTGCATCTAGGATCAATTTCCAAATTATCGTTCTTAAAATATTATTGTCTAAAGGAATTACATAAATTTACGTAAACTTGTCACTTTTGAAACCTCTGACTTTAATTAGCCTGTATGACTAGTTTAGATGCCGAAAACAGTCTCTTGTGAACCAAGTAGCCTCCCTAAGATTAAGAATCTTTCCAAAAAAATGCTTCTTTGAGACAGTTTATGTACACACATACAACCCTTCACAAGTAAATTAATAATATGTAATTTTAAAATTGCATTGTTTTAATTTAAATCTTTTTATGAACAATTTTATATCCCCAACATAGTGGATTTGTCCCCTAGTCCATGCATTTCTAAACTCCTATATTTCTTTCACAGTCCCTTGTCTGCTATACTTTCGTATGATCGTGCAAATTATTTATAGACATCCTTACAACTTCTTACATCTAGATAATGACCCACACAGAGACCAAAGGGGCTACGTATTACTCATTGACAATTTGGAAGTGGGGCGTTGAAGAGTCTAAATACTTGTGTATCATGGAGATTTGGAGATTATTATATATATCCTTGTTTTGTTGTATGATATTCATAGATTACTCTTGAGAATTGTTTAGTTATTGCTCAAGTATATAGAAAGTGTAGCATGTATTTTGTATCTAAAACATAATTCAGCTAGTATATTTCTTACCATTAATTTCTTCCTTGCAGATCTACAAACTATTCAACATGAAGTTGTGTGCGTATGTGTGTGTGTGTCGGCACGTGAATGTGTTGCATGTGTGGATTGATGGATGATTTGATATAGATATAGCTATATCCATTGCACATTCTGCACCAAGAAGGCATAACGTTTTACCATTCTATCTGTTTAGCACGTTCTAATGCTTGTTTTGAAGGTCTTGTCAAGATTTGCAGGTTATCTTTCTATGCACTTTTCCAAATTTTATTGTTTTATGGTTGAAAATTCACCCCAAAGTTCACAGATAAGATGCCTTTGGATTTTGAGGATGAAGAGGAAGATTTAGGATTTGTGTTTCTATATTGGACTTTTATGGAATTTTTGGATTTAATTTGTATTTTTTATTGAGTTGAGAAAAGGCTTTGATGATGATAGTGATGAATTTCTATTTTTGATTGAGGAAAGACTTAGTAGGACTAATAATTATTATTTTCATTACTGGTATTGGATTTTTATAAAAGTTCATTTAGGGTTATAATTCATGGTAATGGCAATAAATAGGGTTATTGGAGTCTTGTTTGTCTTCATTTTGGTTTTGAGATCTGGGAATTTTGTTTAGTTTATGTACAAACGGATTGAAAGACCCTTGAGACTTGGCAAGGAGGACTTGCAACTTTTATTTTGCTTCTCATGTGATTCTCTTGTGCATTTCTTTTGTTGTGCATGTTTCTTGCATCTAATTCATTCCTTGCACCACCTCTCGAGAGTTGTTTTGTGTAATATATTGTTCTTGTCCAGATACTTGAATGAAGTAAATGAGGGCCTTCTGCCGGGTTATACTTATCAAGGGGGTTACTCATTTTAGGAAATAGTAAGGTCAGATCACACATCTGTTCCGCATGTAAGATGCTGCTTGTGTCTTACGTCACCATTCTTTGAGTTTTCCATTAACATTGGTTCCTTTGCTTAGTATACATAAATAAGAAGCTTGAGCTCGGTTTAACGGACATCACCTATTCTTATTTTATTGCTATGACAGTCCTTTCTCGTTTAAAAAAAAAAAAATATTCTTAAATACAGTTACAGGAGTAACAATCAATATTTCACTCATCCGTAGCTCAGTGAAAAGTTTCCTTCTGTCTCTTTTGGGTTTAACAAATCTATTCTTTATGTAGACGACTTGAGCTGCATGGGTCTTGCATCATATTACATGAATCACCCATAAATATTTGATTCCTCAATAAGCAGCGCTCTTATTCAGATTAGATATCACTTATTCTTATTTCCTTCTCATGAAACTCTTTTGGACTTCATAAAATGGCTGTGGAGTTAACATACTTTCTTCCTCTTGTTCTTGGCAGGGTCACCACTTTCCTCTGACTCTTTGGTATGTTCTAGATATATAAATTGTAAATCACAATGCTGATTTTCTGGTGATTTATTTATCCAAGTGAACTGAATACACCATTTGTTTTTTTTTTTTTTTTTTTCTTTTTCTCCTAGCTAAGAGAATTCGATTGAATTAGATTCGAAATTGTACTTCGATTGAATTAGATTCGGCTGCAGGTGGTGTCCATTCGTATGATACTTCGCTATCTGCCCAAGAACGTCTTTCCCTTTGCCACTTGGCCTACCACCGTATCACCCCCCTGACGGTCATCCTAATGGTGTCCCCCCCTCTATCCTTCCCAACCTTGCAGACCCTCCCAGGCCTTCTCGTGAACTTTCCCTTTCTTTGTGCTCTCCGTTCACCACGAGCGAGGAGACGCAGCTTCCATCCAGTCCACTTCTTCTTTCAGGTCCTCTCTAGGCCTTCCAGAGGATGCTTTTACTTTTTTCGAGAGAGCCGAATCATCTTGCCCTCTTCACCCTGCGTCCCCGTCTATTCTTTCCCTAACCTTCCTACCCCTTCCCTTCCCCTACCACAATTCATCGTTACCTATGGAAGTGGACCCCTCTCTTCTTCCTTTCGGCATCATCACGGTACACTCCCTCCATCCTTCTCACCCTGACCCTTCTCTCCTCTCTTAGCTTCTTAGCCCATATCTCCCTCAGCCCTCTCTCCATATTCCTCGAGTTCTCTCCTACCTCGCCTCTTAACCTTGGTCCCCAACCCTTTCCTTATCACTTTTTATCTTTCTACACCCATCGTCCCCTGCCTTTTAACCCTTGCCCTCATCTCGTGTCCATCAGGGCTCCTCCCTCTGTCGCTGTCTGGACCCCTACCCAACCTGCAGCTTCATCTGGGCAATCTCTTGGTTCACCAACCACTTTTACCCCCTCACAGGTCTACCCTATTCAGAGTCTCCCGTGGATCCATCACTTGGTCTTAGCCTAGGGGAACCTGAACCCTTGTCGTCTGTCCCTCTTTCCCAGTTTCCCCTAGACAGTCCTCCTTCTCCTTCGAACCTTCAGTGATTGCTCCTGTTTCACTAAGTCCTGCACCCTCTTCCTCCTACTCGGTCGAAGGGGACCCAATGAGAGCTAGTGGGAAAGATAAAATTTTAGAAGCTGACAGAATGAACGAGATCTACAGGGTTATGGGTTTTGAACATCTTGGACCCGAAGGCCTGGCTCATCAGTTCTTGTAGGCGGACGCCTCTAGCAGGCTAAAGGTGAATCTCAAAGGACATCGTGAACTGTTTAACCTCTTCTCTTCTTTAAATTATGACAAACTCACTTCTGTTGACAAGCCTATGTCCACCGCTACCCAAACCTCCCCCACTTTTAGGCGGTCGCCCAGGACGGTCTCCACCCCTGCTTCACCCCTTAACCTATGAAGACTCTATCTTGGAATATAAGAGGGTTGGGACGGAAGTCCAAAAGGGACACGGTGAGAGACTTTTCTACCAAACTCTCCCCATCGATCCTAGCCTTGACTGAAACAAAACAACCAGCGCCTACTCTACAATCCGTCCACAGTGTGTGGGCCAGAGGGCCGTGTCAATGGGTTTCATTACCAGCGAAAGGGTCCTCTTGCAGAATTTGGGTTGTTTGGAACCCAATTGAGTATAATCTCCTATCGTCTCACATAGGAGATTTCTTGGTCACTGTCCTTTCCAGGACAACAAATGGTGCGCTGATTAAATTCTCCTCCATTTATGGTCCAAACTCAGCTTCCCTTTGCCCTCAGCTCTGGTCGGAATTGGATCTTGTCGCAGCCTTACCACACTCTGCTTGGTTCCTGGGTGGTGATTTCAAAATCACCCGTTGGTCTCATGAGAGAAACCTCAACACTAATATCTCCCAAGGAATGTTGGATTTTTCTGACTTCATCTCTTGTCATGAACTAGTAGACATTCCAACTCAAGGGAATGCCTTTACCTGGTCTAACCACTTTGCTCAGCCCTCTTTGGCTAAACTGGATCGATTCCTTCTGTCACTAGATTGGGAAGTTGCTTTTCTGGATTCACATGCTCTAACCCTGCCTAAACCTACCTCAGATCATTGCCCCATTCTTCTTGATACACAAGCTTTTAGTAGGTGGCCTAAACCCTTTCGGTTTGAACTGGCTTGGTTGGAAGAGCAGTCCCTTGTGACTCTCATCCCCATTTGGTGGAATTCTTTCTCTTCCCAAGTCTCGGGTAGAGAGTGATTCAAGCTACAAACCAAAATCCAGCTACTCAAAAAGTCCTTGAAAAATTGGAGACAATCTCGGCTAGGGAATTACTTTCAGTTAAAAACCTCTTGGATCAACTGCATCCAAGACCTTGATAAAATTGAGGAAGTCAGACCCCTGTCCGACTTTGAAGAACAGTTACGAACCCAATCCAAGCTGAAATACCTTGCTACCCTCAAGAAAGAAGAGCTTTTTTTGGTTCTAGAGATCCCGGGTGAAATGGTTAATAAAAGTAGGGGACCAGAACATTGCCTTCTTTCATTGTGTAGCTAACTGTAGAAGGAGAGAGAATTTGATATCCACAATTAAGGTGGATAACAGGTTTCTTACCCAGCCAGATGAAATTGAACATGCCATCCTGAATTACTTCAAGTCCCTCTATTCTGCCCCTGAGGGTCAGGCCTAAGATGACCACTTTGGATTTCCTTTCAATTCTAGATCTTTGGTCCAGTGAATTGGAAAAACCTTTTACAGTTGAGGAAATCTCAAGCGCCATTGACCAACTTGCTAAAGACAAAGCACCGGGGCCAGATGGCTTTCCCATGGCCCCATTTAAATCTTTCCTGGGTACTTTCCTACCTGACATCAGGAGTTTCTTTGAAGAATTCTATCATAAGGGGATCCTAAACAAAGCTATCAATGTGATCTTTATAGGTCTTGTCCCCAAGAAAGAAGGTGCTGAAGAGCTTAAGTACTTTCGTCCAATTAGCTTACTCAATTCTTCATTCAAAATTCTGGCTAAGGTATTTGGCTTCAAGACTCAAACAGGTCCTTCCTCTCATCAACTCGCAATTCCAATCAGCTTTTATCCAAGACAGGCTCATCTTGGATGGTGTGTTGGTTTTTCATGAGTGTATCCACTCTAGCGACCTCTCCAAGAAACCAGGATTGATTTTCAAAATCGATTGGGAGAAAGCTTATGACCGTGTGGATTGACATTTACTGGATGAGACAATGGCAAGAATGAACTTTGGCCAAAATGGATAAAAGGATGTATTTCCACCCCCAATTTTTCGGTCCTTATTAATGGTAGCCCTAAAGGTTTCTTTGCTGCTTCGAGGGGGCTCCGTCAAGGGGACCCACTTTCTCCCTTTCTGTTTACTATAGTAGCCGAGGTTTTCAGCAGATCCATCTCTCATCTCTACCAGGAAGGACTACTCTCAGCTTGTCTCTGTAGCCCACAAGGCCCAAGGGTATCACACTTGCAGTATGCAGATGATACCTTAGTTTTTTTAGATGCGGTCCCCCAGCAAATCGAGAATCTCATAATCTTTCTCAAATGCTTTGAGAATGCCACTAGCTTCAAAGTAAATATGGAAAAATCTAAGATGATGGGAGTGTGCCTCACACTTCAAGAAATCAGATCCCTGATACCTTCCTGGGACTGTAAGATAGAGGACCGCCCTACCACTTACTTGGGGATCCCTTTAGGCTTAGGAAAACCCAAAAAGAGACATTGGGCCCAAGTGATTGATAGGGTCGATAGGCGTCCAGCTGGATGGAAAGGAAGATTCCTTTCCTTAGCCGGTCGTTCTGCGCTGGTTAAGGCTATTGTGGCAAACTCCCCTGTCTACTTAATGTCCATGTTCCACATGCCAGTGTCGGTGGCTAAGAGACTGGATCAACTAATGAGAAACTTTCTGTGGTCCGGCCAAGCTGAAAAAACGAGGCATCATCTTATCTCTTGGGACAGAGTTTGACTGCCCAAAGCCCGAGGTGGTCTAGGTATCAAAGATCTAAGGAAGCATAATCTGGTTCTGTTGGGGAAGTGGTGGTGAAGATTGGGCACCCAACCAAGCCCCTTCTGGGCACAGGTGTTTCGGAAGAAATATAACCACTGTTGGGTTCTTGAAAGGCCCTCACTGAGCAGGGTTTCAGGAATTTGGAAATCCCTCGCCTCCTCTCTTGCTCTGTTCAAGAAAGTGATTCGTTTCCATCCTAAACACGGAAACAGAGTTCGCTTCTGGTCTGATCTGTGGATTGGACATGCTCCCCTTAGGGACCTATTTCCTAAACTGTTTCAACTTGCTTCCATCAAAGTGTCCAGTATTGCAAATGAAATGGTCTTGGCAGGGGGGTGTAGATCTTGGAACCCCTCGTTTTGAAGACATCTCTCCGAAGAGGAAATATTGGAGTTCTCCACTCTATCGGCTGCCCTTCACCCGGTGTTCTTACCTTCTTCAGGGAGTGATTCTTTGGTTTGGACACTATCCCCTTTTGGTAAGTTTTCAGTAACAACTTTCTATAAGCTTCTTATCCAGCCTCCTACTTTCCCTTTAAATCCCATCTCTCCCCTCTTCAAGGTATGGAACACACTAGCTCCTCCAAAAGTTCAAGTCTTTCAATAGGATTGCTGGCTGTCATAGGGCCCTCACTCTTGATTAGCTCCAAAAAAGAGGCCTGTCGCTCCCAAACAGATGTGTAATGTGTTTGACAGAGGAAGAGTCTAACCCCTACCTCTTTCTACAATGCAGTGGGGTTTACGAGCTTTGGACCATGATCCTACAATTGTTTAGTTTCAATTGGGTCCTTCCCCTTTTGGTAAAAGACTTATTTTTTCATTATTCTGGAGGTCCTTGGCCCAAAGCAGGTAGAACCTTGTGGAGGGCAGCTATCGCTGCTACAGTATGGGTTTTATGGATTGAAAGAAATGAGAGGGTCTTTCAAGGGCACCGAAAGGAAGTGGCTGGGCTGTTTCATAAGGTTACATCAATTGTAACCTTTTGGGCTTCCACCCATAGGACCTTTGGTGGGATTCCTATGAGTTCTTTCCTTAGACAATGGGACATTATTATCCGAATTCACCCTCTCAAGCTACAGTGGCCTTACAACTGGTTACCTCCTCCAGAAAATGCCATTAAGCTTAACTTCGATGGTTGTTCCATTGGAAACCCTGGCCCTTCAGGAGTAGGGGGAGTTTTCTGTGACCACAATCGAAATGTTCTCATGACATACTCAGAATATGTTGGACATAGAGATTCACAATTCGCCGAAGCCTTGGCACTCCTAATGAGCTTAAAATTTTTTAATCCTTCTTGGGGCCAATCCTTAGTGGTGGAAGGAGACGCAAAAAACATTCTATCATGGGCAGCAGGCACCACCACTCCTTGGTACCTTTCTAGATTTTTTTATGAAATTTACCACTTATGCAGGGATACCAATGTCTGTTGGAGCCATATTTGGTGGACGTCGTATTAGTTCGCCGACCTTCTCGCTAAAGATGGTGCGTGACGACGACCACACTTGGAAGACAATGAATGGTCCAACTCCGTTTTTGCTCTGGACCTTCGAGATCTTCAAGGACACTAGATTTTTTGGTTGTACATTTCTGTAACAGGCCGCGCTTATAAGCCCAGCTTTTTGTATCCTCCTTTTTTGGTTACAGCTGTTTCAAATATAGTTTGTATAGGGATTTTAGCTTATTTTGGTACCTGTCCTGTAGGTATTCTCGGTCCTCTCCTCCCTCTTTCTGTTGTATATTTCATCTTTTATTGTAACACAAGGTTAACATTATCAAAAAAGAATTATACCTTAAATTGGATGAGAAATACAACCAGATGGGCATGGACAGGAAGTGTCAATGTAGTAGGAAGAGGTCCTCAGAATGGGACTGCTATGCAAGCTCCCTATTTTGCCAGGGAGAGAGCCTCTGGTTTTACTGCTCTTGATTTCCCTCCATATGGTGCCTCTTTTTCTGGAAAGAACATTTGTTTTCTTTTCATCTACCAAGAATGCAGTGTGCTTTTTTTTTTCATTTAAGAAATGAAGTGTGTTTTCTTGGCTTAGAATTATAAAGTTCCTGTGTGGCATTTTCCTTTTATAACCTTTAAATCATTCTCCTTGGTTACAAACTTTTTATAGGACACATATTAGATAACATCGGAGTATTCAGGATAGATTGTCTATGGTCATTATCTCTATATTATGTATCTCTCTTCCTTTAATCTTACATTTTCATTTTTTTCAGGATTGTCAATGCATTTGAAGAGCAGATAATTTCTGCAGTAGAAACAGCAGTGACAAAGAAGATCAAACAAGGGATTAGAAAACTTGATTTATTTTTGGAAAACTTACCGAAAAAAATTCCGGTGGATGATATTTCCACTTTAAATGTTACTTTTGTGAGTGACCCATTGATGGGCCAATCCTCTATCAGTTTTGAAATCAATGGTTTGTTCATGGCCACAGACAAATTGGCACCTTCCAACTACCATTTTAGGCATTCACAAAACAAAGTTTCCTGCAGCAGTGCATCAAAAATGCTAGGGATTTCTCTCAATGAAGCTGTATTTAACTCTGCATCAGCTACATACTTCAGTGTAATAGTCATTTCCCCTTTATGAACTTTTAATACCTCATTTATATGTTCTTAGAACACTGAAGTTTGGATTACGACTTTTGAGCTGCTAATCTTTTGTTGGTGATTTTTTTGATATTTTATTTAACATCATGGTAGTGGTAATTAGAAAGGTTATTTGATAGTTTATGTTTTCGTTTCTCTGTTTCTTATGATCGAAGGGTACTTCTGTCATTCTTCCTTCTCATTAGACAATCAAGACTGGGAAGAATGTTGTTGTACTAACAATCATTCTCATGGTCAGGCCGGCTTTATGAGTTGGATTGTGGACAAGATAGATCAGTCTCTTTTGAACACTGCTGGTTGGAGATTTATTATTCCTCAACTATACAAGAAGTATCCAAATGCTGATATGAATCTGAACATATCATTATCTTCACCACCATATTTAAGCATTACACGTGATGGCATCACTACTACTGTTTTCGCCGACATGACCATTGATGTTTTGAACTCTAATGAGATAACTCCAGTGGCTTGCATATCGATGGTAAGATTTAGTTGGCAGATGTCTTTGTACTGAGTGGTTTGCGAATGAGAATGTTTATTGCATGAATGTATTTCCTGTTACTGTCTGCACAGAGTGATAACCAGAAAAAGAAGAGTCTGCACACACATTGTCACATGCATCATGAATTGGGATGTGGGCGTGTTTTATTTAGGGATATACCTGTTTTTGTTAGGGGTACCAATTTGATGTGGGTGTTCTCTGTCGTCCCCTTTGGTTTCAAGTGAATGCACTTTTGTGCCTGTTTGCTTGTTGTCTTTCTGTCCGATTTGCATGTTCGCAACAATGTGCCTCTAGGCATGTGCATTATCTTGTGAGGAGGGAGGATATAGGTCTTTAGGCATGCAAGTACGTTTTCATGCAGACGAGAACTTACGTATTTATGGGCAATAATTTATGCATGTGTCCATCTCTCCATCTTAGGTTGTCAACTATGAAAAGTTTCATCTGTCAAATACAAAAAACAAAGGTTCAATAGCATAGTTTGCTCTCGAACTTCTTGTTTGGGCAATTATTTCTACAAGTCCATTGTGAGTTTAGACACTGTCAAATATTAGTTGTTCTGTACTCCTGATCCCAACTGTTACTTTCTAATAACACAGTTGTGATCCTCATCCATTCAGTTGAGATCTCTATTTGGGATGTATCTAGCTAAACAAACAACCTCGAGCAACATTGTGCTACTTTTTTACGAATCCTCCCATATTTGCTGTTTGTTTTTCATTGGAGCTCTCAATTGATAAAATGGCATATTTCATTCAGCTGGTTGATGTTTCTTGGTGCAGGTAGTAAGTTGTTCCGGCTCTGTTGAGATCTTAAAAAACAACCTAACTGGTCAAGCTGGGTATGGTGACTTTAGACTCCAGTTAAAGTGGAGCAAAGTTGGAAACTTCCATATGTATCTGATTCAGGTAAGAGATCATGCCACATTGTGACCCCCTTTGGTATATGTCTCGCTTTAGCCTTCTTCTGTGAGAAATACCTGTAAATTTGTCATCATTAATATTAATCTAGGCTGCCCACCTTTTATTAAATACTTACAAGGTAAGCAGACATAAATAAGAATGGCTAGCTTCTTTACTAGTGGGTCCAAATACTATCCTATGGGGCATTCAAAATTTGTTATTTTACTATTTTGGGTTATGCCCCTTAACTTGCATTTCAATTCAATTTCAATTTGACTTGACCTTTACAGATCTGCATGAGGTGGACTTCAACAGGCCTCGCAAAACACAAATTTACATCTTTGTCCAATCATAGACATTTGACCAAACCTAAACCCCACTATTTAACTTTTCTGTAACCCCAGCCCAAGGTCTTTCTTCCCATTTGGAGACTTCGCTTCCATTAGCAGAAACCATACCCATTTGAAATTTTAGTCACATTAATGGCAATGTTATCCATTATTCCTACATACTTCAGAAATGGATAAAACTAAAGACCCAACATGTACGCAGTGAAAAGGAAACCTGATAGCCACCCTGGTGCAGCTGTTGCTTGCGTCACATGAGAACCTTGTCAAAACTAAGAAATGTTGTTAAAATGATTCAAGAGACTCATGAATCTCTACACTATAAAAAAGAGAACACCAAAGTATCTCCATGTTTTCAGTTCTTGATTTGTTTAAATTGTGTTGTGTGTACAGTTAAGTGGTAGATATGATATTCAACTTGAACAGTTATTATGTGACAACTGAGAATGAACCTTATGAGTTTTTTGCATTACTCTTCTTTGATAACTTTTCTAGAGATCTGTGTTAAATTTAATGGTGATCCTTTGAGGTCCTACACACATGGGTGTGGGAGGGTCTCATAGGATCATTACTATTTTTATTAATTACTATTCTTTAATAAAACAGTTGAATCTCTCGAATAATTAATACTCCAATGGAGTTATTTCAAAACATAGAATGTTAAACTGAACTGACACTTGTCTAAACATTTTTTGGACTGGAACCGTTTAGAATTGTCACTATTGTGGGATATTTTATCCCTCTTAATATGGCATACATTTTATTTTATCCTTTTCAATCCCAAATACTGATTATTTAATGATTTTCCTTTTCTTATTTCTTATACAAACATTCTTCAAAAAGTACAGAGAAAAATTACATTACAAAACTCTAATCATTTACATCTCCATTTAATCTTTGCAATTTTTTTTATAAATTATTAGAAATTAATAGTGCTTCAAAAAGCGCTAGGCTGTCGGGGGTCCAAGCCGCCCAGGCAGCCCAATAGAAAAAAATTTTGTTTTGGGGTTTTTTCTCTCTAAAATAGTCTCCAATGGGTTTTAGGTTTCAAATGAACTTAAAACCCACAATGTTTCCCTTTAGTACTAAAAAAATGACCCAAAAATACCCTCAAGGATCCGCATTTCCACCCCTGGCCCGGGCAGGCGTCTAGGTGGGTTCCAAGTCGCCTAGGCGGACGCCAGGGATATCCACCTAGTTTGGCCGCCTAGGCCTAGGTGATGTTCTTAGGCCTTTTGGACCGCCTAGACGGCCGGTCAGGCGCTGGGCAGTCCGCTTTTTAAAATAATGGAAATTAGATAATATAAATTACTAAGTATGGAATGACATTGGTTCCCATTGCTTTTAATAAGGTACCAGAGGTTATTGATTATTAAAACATAAATTATAGAAGTCTAAGCTATACTTTTGTGCCTGATGAGCTTAAATAATGCAATACAGGCAGCTGTACGGGTCCTTTTGGCAGATGTGTTTGTTCCATATGTTAACTCAAGGCTCAGAAATGGCTTCCCATTGCCTATAATTCATGGGTTTACTCTCTCAAATGCTGATATTATCTATGCCGACTCCCGTGTAGTGGTATGTACAGATGTAGAACACACTGATGCTTTCTAGGAGCTTGTAATGTAACATGTATACTAGTCGGTATTGGAAAATGCTTTTGCATTTGTATTAAGTACAGTGGAGACCCAGTGGCAAGGAGCTTCACTGGGTTCGCCTTGTAAAAAAATGGACAAAAGACCTTTTGTATAGTGTAAATGTAATTTCAATAACGTTTCATGTTACTTCGCCAAAAAAATAATGGTTTCATCTATCTCTAATTATAATTGATGCTTTTGTTTAGATTTTTTAGGTTTAGGGTTATTTTCTTCTTATTGGTTTTTATATTTCAATAATAGAATTGAGAAGTTTATGTTATTTTAAAAGATAGAAGTGGCGAGGAAAAATAGGTGGGATAAAGTTTGGTAAGAGATATAGATTTTATGGTTAAAAAGGGCAGAGAGATCAGGGAAAGGTTTCTATACTTTCCCTACAGCAGATCAGAAGATCTATGCTTTTCCTACCATCCAAGCGTTCAATTTTGATCGAGAGAGCCACTCACCTTTTGATCTTAGAGCCGATGTATTAAAGTATTTTATTTTTAGTTTTTTTTTATACAAATTGTATGGATATGAAATTTTGTACGTGTCATATTCTCATTGGGGCGTATCTATAAAAAATATTAAAAATAATTTTTCGATAAAATATAATGATCAAAATACCTTTTAAATATTTTAAGGGTATTTTGGTCATTTTATTTTATTGGAAATATTATATATATATTTTTCGTTAGTGCGAGTTTAATAGAAGATTGGACGTACAAAATTTGGTGTCAAAATAGTTTATATAAAAAATATTAAAAATAAAATAGTGTAGAGATGTGACATTATGATTGGGGCAATTATAGCCCTCCATTTTGAATAGATGGTTGGATAAGGGGAAGCATATGAGTTTTGTACTGTAGGGGATGCATAGAAATCTTTGCCCAAGGGATTAACGTGAGAGAGGGTTCAACGTGAACTAAGAGAAATTAATGTTGAGAGAAGGTGTCTAATTGTGTGTGTGTTTTTTGTTTCGTTCTTTTAGTTTGTATTTAAAGGGATTTAGTTTGTATTTAAAGGGAGGGAGGTCCCCTTTTAAAGAACTTAGTTATTTGAGAAGAAAAAATTTGTTTTGCTCTTGCGAAGAGATATTTGGAGTGAACTTTCCAAACCTTGAGAGGGATATATTCTCTCATGTTTATATTTTTTATTTTATTTTATTTATTTCTGTCCTCCATTCCTTGTATCAGTGATCTTGTTACAGTAACACAAACTCTCTCTCTTGATGACTTGCCCCTCATTGTTTGTATTTGATGGATGCATAAAGTTGATAATAAGAAAAATCTCTCATATTTAATGACGCTCCCATTTTAGGTGTTTTGGGGTAGTCCCCAGACTTTGGCACAAACAACCCTTTGACTCGATAAAAGAACCCATGAAAAATGATTTTGAAAAAAATCTTTAAAAATGGTTTTTTCGGTCTCAACAAGCAGAGGCCATCTATTTCACGAGTAGCTAGATCGAATTTGTAACGGCAAGAACTAAAAATATTTTTTATTTTTTTATTTTTAATTATTCATGTGCTAATAATGAGGTGATTTAAAAATTTGAGGTTAAGCAAGTATCTCTAGGAACTGGATCTAATGTCATTTATTTTTATTAAAATATAGATAAAACGTATATAGAACATTTTCTCTCCCCTCGGAAACTATTTTGGGGCCTGTTTTCAAAATGGAAAAAGTTTATATAAAGATGCTACTTTAATGTAAACTATTGATGTTCTTCAAAAATCCATCGGAAAAGGTAGTTTTAATGTTGAAAAACCCTTTAATTGATCATCTCGACATTGAAATGTATGACTATGAAGAATACAAAGATTTTAAGTTTCAGAAATAGTGCATTTTACAACATATTATCTACACCGTCCATTTTCAAGATTTTTATATGTTTATAGATTTACTTGATTTAACCATTTTTGAAATTTAAAATTTTATAATTAGATATACAAATAGATTTTGAGATAATCCTAAGAATATTTACATTAAAATTATAGACCATGATAAAATTTGAAGGTGCACTTTACCTCTACACCTACGGATGCACCCGTATGCCAACTGTACCCTTTCAAAATTCCTTACATGGCTTTCTTGGGCCTAACATTAAGGTCCCGTTTGTAATTTGAAATTGGGAGAGAGCTAGTAACTGAGGCCTCTACTAATTGGGATTTGAAATCCAAATGTAACTTGGGTAAATAACATGGGAAAGTATATAATGAAACCATTTACTTTTGGTACAAGGTGGTCACAATTAATCTTGACCATTGAATGTGAAATTGGGTGGCTACATTTATTTCATAGACCAAGCTCAAAGTTCAAAATAAATTTTCTCGAATTTTGTAATCCCTCTAAGCTATTAGATTTCACATAAAAAAAGTGCAAGTAATTGTGACCTCTCTATACCAAAAGTAAATGGTCGCATTGTATACAATCCCATATAACATATATTTGGATGAGATTTATATTTTATATTTTCTATTTATAGTCACCCATTTATAAGGCCTGGGTTTTGCTCAACGACTATTTCTTTTCAAATAGTTGGGATTATTGGCTTTGACAACCTTAAACAATTAAAGTAAGCTGCACTTTTAAATATTGTTAAAAAATGTAGTTCCAGGGTTGAAAACCTTTCATGATGGCCTAAAAATCCATTTTTCCTCCTAGTTGTGAAATTTAAAGCTAAAAAATGGCCTTTATCAAACATATCTATAAATAGTTTTTAAAAAATGAAAATAGATGATCTAAAGAACGTTCTACAAGATGCGCTATTTTTATGACCTAAAGTTCTTTTTTCTCGTTTATATTCATTTAGCTTGTGGTCTAGATAATCAACAATAGGGTTTTTCCAATGTAAAGGCAACTTTTTGGGGTGGATTTTTCAGAGGGTGTGGTTTGTACAAAGAAGCTCATAAATAATCAAAGTAAAACACGCCTTCCAATAGTATTGAAAGATGACGTTCCAATATTGAAAACCTTTATGACAGCTTGAAAATTGATTTTATATCTAATTATAAAATTTAAAGCTTAAAAATAATGTAGATCAAGCAGATCTATGAACACTTGACGATATTGAAAATTGACAGTATGAAGAATGCATACTATTCACTATTTTCAAGACTAGAAATCTATTTTTTTTTTAACATTCATGTATCTCAAGGTCGTGATCATCGGATTTGACGGTATTTCAATATCAAAACAACTTTTTTTAGTGAATTTTTGAAGTGCACCTTAGTTTGATTAGGGCCTCAACCTTACATAAAATTTCCATTTTTTTCAAATCCACCATACTTATACATTATAAGCTTGACACC
Source organism: Amborella trichopoda (assembly GCF_054954075.1). Classification (NCBI taxonomy): domain Eukaryota; kingdom Viridiplantae; phylum Streptophyta; class Magnoliopsida; order Amborellales; family Amborellaceae; genus Amborella; species Amborella trichopoda. Next base: position 30,240,390 of record NC_142345.1, on the reverse strand, counting down.
TCATATAAACCTTTTATCATCATCATTATTATTATATGAAAATATATCATTTATTTATTATTCTTTTTTTTCTAATACTTTTTTCTTTTATATGCAGATGAATTCTATCCTTAAAAGTTGATTGGTGATGAATTTCGAAACCAACACTTTCAATCACCGCACCTCACCATTTTTGCCCAAAAAACAATCCGGGATTGTATACAATGAGATCATTTACCCTTTGTATAGGAATGTCACAATTACTTATAACGATCCGATATGAAATTTGATAGCTTGAGCATGTCACAAAGTTTGAGAAAATTTATTTTGAGCTTTGAGCTTGATCAGTGAAATAAACGCAGCCACCCAATTTCACATCCAATTGTCAAGATTAATTATGATCACCTCGTACCAAAGATATATGGTCTCATTGTGTACTTTCCCATACAATCCTCACCACTTCATCACATTAACTCCAATTCAACATATAGACAAGCATTTGTAATGTTTCTCTTTTTTGCTTTTGTTGTTTGTTTTTTTTTTGTTTTTTTCTAATAGAAAAAAAAGGAGAAGGCGTTCGAGTTGCAGCGTAGAGGAGGCTCTTAATGAGAGGCTTCCTCAGGGATGAGAGGTCTTTGGTGAGTCATGGTTGGAGAGAAAAGAGGGCTTCGGTGGGTATTGGGTGAGCAGGAAAAGGAAGAGTACCGGTATTCCTTTTACCTTGATATCTTTTTTATTCCGGGATTGTCTACAAAGAAATCATTTATCTACAAGTTCACTAACTCTTGTCATTGAATAGACACAGAGTTCAAGAAAAACAAAAAAATTTTCATACTTCATGACTCATCTTAAACCATCTAATTTAACCTCTTTCATACTTCATGACTCATCTTAAACCATCTAATTTAACCTCTAATAAGCGAGAATAATTGTGATCTTATTGTACAAAAGATAAATGGTCTCTTTGTATATAATCCCTTTTTCTTCCCACCATTTTCATTACGATGGACTGCCACCATTTATGTAATGGTAAGGGAGCCTACTATTGATGAAAATGATCAGCGTGTTACTTCTCTTTCCGCAAGCCATTCTTTAATGGAAAAAGTTTATATAAAGATGCAACCTTATAATGTAGAACTACGGATGCGCCTCAAAAATCTATCAAAAAAGGTAGTTTTAATGTTGAAAAACCCATTGATTGATCATCTCGACATCGAGATATATGACCATGAAAAACAAAAAGATTTTAAGTCTCAAAAAGAGTGCATTTTACAACACATTATCTAAACCATCCATTTTCAAGATTTTCATATGTTTATTGATCTACTTGATTTTAACCATTTTTAAATTTAGAATTTTATAATCAGATATAAAAATAGATTTTGAGATAAGAGTAACGATCCTATAGAACCCTCCCCCACCCATACATGTAGGACCCCAAATGATCATCATTAAAGTTGGCATGAAACTCTAGAAAAATTATCACATAGTTGTAGAACTTGATTTTTCTATAAATCCGTGTCAAATTTAATGATGATCATTTGGAGTCCCACACACATGAGTGGAGAGAGGGTCCTTTAAGATCATTTCTCTTGAGATAATCTTAAGAACATTTTACCTCAAAATTATATACCACGATAAAATTTGAAGGTGCACCTTACCTCTATTGCTACGGATGCATCCGCATGCCAACTGCACCCTTCTTTTAATTGATATAGAGTGCATGTCACATTCTCCCAACTAAGAGAATAGAAGAGCTTCAAAAGGATCCGTTTGATCTGAAATTTTAGGATCCACCTAAGAATTATGAAATGATTATTTCCAAAAAAAAAGGAAAAATTGGATTTTGAATTCTTAAAAACTTGGATCTGATGATCTAAAAGGTGATCTGCAGTCTTAAGATGTTATTTTTTTCCATGCATATATTGTTTTATTTTATTTTTCCTTTTAGGTCATTGGTTGAAGAGGTTATTTCAGGGCATAAAAATACTCCTAGATTGAGTTTTACCCAAGGGAGTGAAAAGGAGAAAATGCTGCCACGAGTGTATAATCTATTGACATTGATAAAAGCGCATACCCTCTTGACACTAATGAACATGGTCGGTGCAGTCATAACTGTCTGCTTTATTGGGATAAAGAAACAAAGGTTAAGTCCTCATATAAACATAATAATAGAAACCAAATCATGGTATTTGGTGGGGCCTAAGAATCAAATATTCAGCAATTATTTGATGCGCATGCCCTATAATGCTACATCAGAGGAGTGCCGGAAGAATCCTGCCTGTGCATGTTCCAAATCCAACTTTGTAGCCATTCCCCTGCAAATTTAAGCAATTCTAAATGTTAACTGGAACCTTCTAATGAATAGGTTTTCAATATGAAAAGTTTGAAGTAATTCTACTATGGGCGTGCACAAAGGGGTGCATTGCATGGATGATGATGATTATCATCATCATTATCATCCGAGCCTTATCACAACTACTTGGAGTCGGCTACACAAATCATGTTCTACCATTTTGTTTTATCATTGACATAGATATCCATGTACAATTGTAGTTTCAGCAGTTTAGCTTTGGTTTAACTGGTTAAGGTGTTGACAATTACATGTCTAAGTTAGAATCCATCCGCTCAACTACAAAACAAGGAAAAAATACATGTACTGCAGATATAGAAAAGAAAATGCATACAACAGTGCCATTAACATGCAGGTTTGTGTACAATGGATATGAAAAAGAAGAGTGCTGAAACATCCATGCATCGCATGCATACGCTTGCATATGTGCATTTATATATTGTCCACCAATAAATACATAGATGAGTGTCACTCATGGGTGCAATGATGATGCCCATGTGCATGAATTGGTACAACTAGACACATACACGAGGGCTTCACTCACTTATGTCCATCTAAATGACTTGTACAATCCTAAAGACCATGAGCACGTGTATGCATGCGCATATAAAGTAGTGAGTATGGATCCCATGCACACAGGATACCTCTATAAATGCACAATACAAGAAGCTATGCTAAATCCATTGAATGGCTAACTTACAAAAGTGAAATACACTTGAAGCTAATCAAGCATATGGAAAGCTAAATAAGATAATCGGTTTTGTTTTTATTTTTATTTTATTCTTTATTATAATCGGTTTTGTTTCTGGTCACTTCTAAGGTGAATGATATCTTTTTTTTTTCCTTTTTGATATGTAATTGTAACAAGTGGGTACTTTCTTTTAACTAATGCCCTAGCTTCAAAGAAGTAGATGTGTTTGTCTCTTTGTGTGCGCGCTTGTGCTTGCACACGCATGCATGTGTGTGTGAGAGTGAGAAAGAGAAAGAGAAGAGAGAGAGATGACAAAAATTTGAAGACTCATTTTGATGGTCCATTTTGATAGTGCCACAAGGATAGTCTTTGCCGCAAGGGAAAACAGTGTGCTACTGAAAACCGATTAGACTTAGTTTTCCATTGCCAAGATGGCCACTATTTGGACGATATTGGTGACTGCAGTTGTTCAATAGTGAGAAAGCACGTTGTGCAGAATGCTCCCTTTTCTTCTGAAAGGGACCTCTAAGAATTGGTAGACTCGCAATCACTTCCAGCCCTTGCTCTTCTGCAGTCACATTATGCTGCTGACTTCATAACTATATTAAACACAAGCATCTGCTTGGGAAACTCAGCTCCATATTTTCTCATGTTGTGCATTGAAATCACCCATTTTTTATCAGCACTTCTACATGGACCCAGGCAATTCTTCCTCATGCAGATGAAAAGACCATGGAGGAATTTCGAAAAAAAATAAAAAAGACCATTAAACGATTGACGTCTTATGAACAATGCCATCAAGCTCCTATTCCAACACTTGTTTGGGATGAAATATTTAGATACACTTCAGCTTTTCTTAGGCAATGAAGTCTCACATCCTCTTCTTCAAAAAGAAAATGAAGTCTCACATCCTCTTCTTCAAAAAGAAAATGAAGTCTCACATCCTCAACAAGGCATAGTTTTGTCCCAGCTAAAAAACACCCAGGCCTTGTTGCATACGCTCATCTCACAGAACAGCCTAATTTCATTAATCCAAAGATTGTAGAAAAAAATAAAAAAAGATTGTTGAGACCACCTTGGCACTAAATGCTAAACGTTGAGCAAGCAGGTAGCGTATTAGTGCATGATGCATCTCACCATTTACTTGACTGGATACCACTCATCCATTTCCCATGATGAGCTGGTTTATGGTGGTGACATCCTGATTTGTGCATCTCTCAACAGTACAACTGTTATTCAAGCTACAACTGATTGTGGCTCATTACCTTATTCTTTATCAACAACTGACCTCTCTGTGTATTCTCTGGCTGGTCTGTTCTCTGAAAAGACGTCATGATTTCTTACAGTAGTTCAAAATGACACACAGATGAAGAAGAGTTTCATGCAATGTCCTATATGACCAGTGAGATTATGTGGTTTCAGTAACATATGAATGCTTTGAGCATTCATCCAAATTCACTGCACCAATTTAGTGCAGTCAAACTACTATTCTCACCACCAATATGATGTTCCTTGAATGCAATAAGACAAAGAGGTTGACTACCAATATGTTCTAAAAAAGGTCGTACTGAATATCATGTTTCCTCTGCCTCATAGATAACCAACTTCTTCACGAAGTCCAATGCATCTAATGACAATTTCTTGGTGGTAAAAAATTTTGGGCATTTATCTGCACCATCTTAAGTGTGAGTGGGTATTAACAAGTGTTTTACAAAGTTGTATCAAAAAGGGAAGTAGTCTTTCCTATTGTACTTTTCATGCTTAAGTTCCTTTGGTATTGTCCCCAAAGAGCACTCAAGTCATTTGCATACATTTTAACCAATAAAAGACATTTTAGTTCGTTTCAGCATAATCCTACGTGTACATTGGATCATTGTCTAAATAATATTAGGGAAAGCTTTCTATGTTCCCCCTATAACATAGCAGTTCTATCCTCCCCCTACCATCCAGCCATCCATTTTTTATCAAGAGAGCCACTCACTGTTTGATCTTAGATCCGACGTCTCAAAGTATTTTATTTTTAGTTTTTTTAATACAATTTTTCTGAATGTGAAATTTGGTACGTTCCATGTTCTCATTGGGGCGCACTTATAAAAAATATTAACAATAATTTTTCGATAAAAAATAATGTTTCAAGGGGTATTTTGGTCATTTTATTTTATTGAAAATATTTTTTTTATATTTTTCGTTAGTGCGAGTTTAATAGAGGAATGGACGTCCAAAATTTGGTGTCAAAATAGTTTATAGAAAAAAATTAAAAATAAAATAGTGTAGAGGCTTGACATTGTGATTGGGGCAATCTTAGCCCTCCATTCAAAAATGGAGGGTTGGATAAGGGGAAGGATAGAACTTCTATGTTTTAGGGGGAACATAGAAAGCTTTCCCATAATCTTAAAGACAACACAATTTCCTCGAAATTAAAACTGCCAGAAATGCTAGATGAGAGTCTGAAAAGTGGAGAGCAGGAGCGGGAAAGGAGACAATCTTAATTGCGGCTGGTCAGGAAACCCCAAGTAAATGTTTTGAGAACAGACACCAGCAAAGTTGTGTTTCAAAAATCACCAATGACAAGCATCACGTCAAGTTTTGGGGCTTATAACCCCAGCTTCAAACAGTCATAGAAGTTCCCTGTACACATTTCAAAACTTCGGACAAGTGATGAGATCTACAGTTTTGAGAAGTAATTAAGAAATTGATGTCTCGGGCTAGGACTTGCCCGAGTCAGCAGACTTGGCAGGGTGTTGGGAGTGGATTGAAAAACCCTGAGCCTTGGGCAATTCTTACTGGATCAAGGCCTGTACTTTTCACAGCTGAATGGGACTGCTGAATCAGGCCACTTGGCTGAGTTGGACCACTGACTGGGAGTTGGAAACCTGGTAAGTCCAAGCCCGACCCCAGGCTTTTTAATCACTAGTTTTGACTTTTGAACAATAAAACCTGCTACAAACAATTACTAGGAAATGGACATCAACCTATTAGTTTGCAATCCATGTTTGTGAGATAGAAATCTACATTTTTTAACTTAACTACGTGCACTGTATGGTGGTTCACATCAGTAGTCAAGTCAAATCAGTAATGAACTACAATGGTGCATGCTCACACGACCAAATTTACAAGCTTTCTAAATCGACAAATGCAAAAAATCCACATATTAATGTATCCCAAAGAGAGCAAGTAGGAATCATTTAAGTCAACTGATATAACCTGACAACAGCCACTAATAATAACTTCATCTTCATCCTCTAAGAACTTGCGAACTGCTCCATTTTGTAAGGACAAAGGCTTTTGCCCATTCCATGTCAACTCAAGCAAACATCCTAAGGATTCTCGATCCTGTTGAGGACACAGAAAAACGGAGAATTGTTACAGAAATGAAAGAAAGTGCACAATTAGATACTTAACTGCTTTCATTAGTTATAGCCACAAATTGTAGAATCATGCTCAGGATTATCATGGAATAGAATTTAAGTCAAGATCTTACAGGTCCACTAATTGTCCCAGTTCCAAGTAAATCACCAGGCCTTAAGTTGCATCCATTAGATGTATGGTGTACAAGTTGTTGTGGCAAGGTCCAGTATCTATATTGCAAGCATGAGGGTTTTAAAATTCCAAGTCAGTCTAGCAGCTCAACTTTGAAAAACAGGACAAAATAAATACTTAAATAAATAAATAATTCACTGAGTAAATGGAATATGTAGAAAGAAGCAAATGAAATAAATAATATTCGCATTCAAGAATTATTGCTAGACAAACAAATTGGACATTTCAACAGGCTCTCCATTTGCAACAACTTTTCCAAATCAAATTCGTTCAGAGCCTGTTTGGTTCCCTGGAAATGGGTTTCTTGGATGTTAATTTCCATGGAAAATGACTGTAAATGCTGTTTGGATGGCTTCTGAGGGTGGGAGTCCCATTTCTGCGTGGATACCAATTTCCATGTTTTAAGTTCTTTTGTGGAAATGTCAATTTCACCAAAATAAGTGGAATTAACATTTCTTGGAGATTAAAGGAGAGCCATGGGCCCTTGGATATTAATTTCCATGGAAAATCACAGTAAATGCTGTTTGGATGCCTTCCGAGGGCGGGAATCCTATTTCTGCGTGGATACCAATTTCCATGTTTTAAGTTCTTTTTGTGGAAATGTCAATTTCACCAAAATAAGTGGAATTTCTTGGAGATTGAAGGAGAGCCACAGGCCCCAAAAACTTGCAGTTAATTATATTTAATATTAATATGCATTAATATATAATTAACATTAAATATGGAATAATTATATAATAATTAGAATAAATATATAATTATAGTAATTATATATTGCTATATATATGTAATTTGTAGACTATAATAGACATATTCTATTATAATATATAACTAATAAATATTATATAGAACAATTAATATATTATGATATCATCATAATATAGAATATTATAACACTAAATGATATTATATGATAATATTTAATAACTATAACAATTAATATAATAATACATATAATTACAATTTATTATATGTAATTAGGGTAATTATATTACTATTGTAATATATAGTAATGTATAATGTTATAAAATGTATACTATAATATTATAATACTATATGATGTTATATTATAATATTTTAATGGGAAATTATAAAAAATATACCTTTATTTTCCCCAAATTGGAAAAAAACCTGGAACTTTAATGAACCTCATCCACACCCTTTTTTTGGCATTTGTTTTTACAAAAATAGCCTTCACAGTAATCGTATTATTGTGAAGCCCTAGCATTAAGTACCCTAATGACTCCCCATTTTATATGGCATTTTAAATTCCATGATAACTCAAAGTATTTTAAATGCCAAAATTGAGGAAAAAGTGAGGACTAAGTTTATGAAAGTTAAAGTTTTTTTTCTAATTTATCAAACAATAAGGTATATTTATGATAATTTCCCTATTTTAAATAATATATATATATATATATATATATATAAAGAACAATTAATATATAAGTAATTCGTATATTATAAATATATTAATACAATAATTAATATGTTTGTAATATCTAATAATATATACTATTATAAAATATATATAATATACTATACGATGTTATAATATATATATACATATTAATATAGAATGTTATAACACTAAATGATAATATATAATAATATTTAATATATATAACAATTAATATAATAATACATATAATTAGGGTAATTACATTACTTATAACTATAATTAATTATATATAACTATATATAAGTAATTTGTACTGCAATATATATATATATATATATATATATTATAAAATATATAATATACTATTATAATACTATATGATATTATATCATAATATTTTAAATATAATATATATAATTAAAATTTTGTACTGTAATATATATATATATATATTATAAAATATATAATATACTATTATAATACTATATGATATTATATCATAATATTTTAAATATAATATATATAATTAAAATTAATTATATGTAATAAATATATAATTATAATAATCATATATTAGCAAATTATTACATAATCATAATAATTATATATTAGTAATTTGTATATTCTAATATAACTTCATATTATTATGATTGTATAATATTATATTATATAATTTCAGGGAGACACCTCTTCTAGGCAATCCAAACTGTGGACAAGCATCTTCCAAATTCTCTTACCAGATGCTATCCAAACAGCTAACACCTATATTCTAGGAGATGCCAATTTTAGGAGATGCCAATTCTAGGAGATAACAATTCTAGGCAATGCATCTCCCAAATATACCCATTTTTAGAGAACCAAACGAGGCCTCATGTGATCAATCAGGTGGATACATACATATATAAAATTGATGTCAAAAAGGCATCTTGAAAAGCTAAAGCAAGTTGTAAAGTATTCTGAGTTTATTACGATAATGCTCTAAGTGCCTTTCTTGTACCAATAAGCTTGGCAAATTAGTTTCACATGCTTTAGTTTCTTGGGCATGGTGGAGGGAGATTAGGATAAATTAGGGCAAAGTCTTTGATACATTTGTAAAATTAGGATATCAGACGTGAAAGAAGCTTTGAAGAGGATGAAGATATGGAAGGCTTTAGGACCAAATGGTATCCCGATAGAGGTCTGAAAGTGCATGGGAGCGATTGACATTGACTGGCTGACCAAGCTATTCAACAAGGTGTTGAAAACAAAAAAAATACTAAATGAATTGAGGAAAAGTATTGTGGTACCTATTTACAAGAACAAATGAGATATACAAAATTGTGCTAACTATCGTGAGATCAAACTTATGAGCCACACTATGAAGTTTTGCGAGAAACTAATGCATGAAACAAGTGTATTAGAAAACCAATTCGATTTTATGCCAGGGAGGTTAACAATTGAGGCTATTTTCCTACTTAGCAATTGATTGAGAAGCTTATGGGGAAGTCTGTATTGATCTAGAGAAAGCTATGATAATGTACCTCGAGATTTGATTTGGTGGGTGTTTAAGAAGAAAAGACTCTCTAGACACTACATCGAGTTGGTAAGAACTATGTACAAGGGAACACTAATTAGTATACGAGCAACTAGTGGAGAGACGAGTGAGTTTTCAGTGACAATAGGACCAAGGGTCAGCATTGAGCCCATATCTCTTTCTCTTAGTTATGGACGACTTAACTAGTCACCCACAGGATGAGGTACCGTGGTGCATGTTATTTGCGGACAATATAGTTTTGATCGATGAGACCTGAGCTTTCGATATCTTGAGTCAATAATCCAGGAAAATGAAGAGATTGAGGAAAATGTCGTACATAAAATTAAAGCTGGGTGGACAAAATGGAGATGTGCAACCGGAACTTTAGGTGATCGTCGCATACCAATTAAGTTGAAGGGGAAGTTTTATAAAACAGTTGTGAGACCAGCTTTGTTTTATGGGGCAGAATGTTTAGTTGTCAAGAAACAACATACCCATAGAATGAGTGTAGCTGAGATGAGGATGTTGGATGCGTGGCAAGATAATAAGGGATATGATTCAAAATGAATACATTCAGGAAAATTTAAGTGTGGCACCAATAGGAGATAAGATGAGAGAAAGTAGACTTAGATGGGCTGATCATATGTGGCATAGACCCAATACAATACCTGTTAGGACGTGCAAGTTAGTTTAAGTGAAAGGCTTATATAGGACAAGAGGTAAAGGCCAAAAGGACATAGTTGGTAGTGAGAAAAGATATGGAGACTTATGGCCTCACTGAGGGTATAGTCCTCAATAGAGTAAATGGTGGACTAGGATTCATGTAGCCGACCCTAATTAGTTAGAAAAAAGCTCTGACGATGATGAAGATGATGCTTTAGTTTCTTGAGTAATAGGAAGGGTTTAATGTAACTAAAAACACTCGGGTGTTGGATATTAAAAAAACCTATGCTGAAGCATGACTTGATCCAACATTGAAGCAATCTGTAGAGCACCGAGTTGATCCTTCATTGAAGCAGTTCAACAGAAATGAATGAATCATGTACACCATGGCAGAATATTCGTATAACTAGTAAGAATGTAAGGAGATGGACACTAGGTTGACCCATCAAGGAGCTGATACCAGAGGTCACATCCAAGTATGATGGTACAATTCAAGAGAACAAGGTGCCATGATGAGAAAGAGATGCAATAATGAGAAGGCAGGAAGAAAGGAACATAGAAAGACTAAAATAACAAAAATAAAAAGCACAAATATTCCAGGAAATAGGAGCGGTAAGAGAGAGAGTGTGTGTGTGTGTGTGAGGGAAAGAGAGAGAGAGAGGGAAATGGACACATGTACTCAAAGTTGTGGAGAGTAGAAAATAAGAGAAGCGATGAAAAGAAACTTTGCAGCAAGGCTAGGCACTTTCGAAGAGAATAGAGTAATATTAGGGATCTGGTTCCCAAATGACAAGGTTGTGAGGCGTAGAAAGAGATAAAAAGAAACCGTTCAGCAAGGTTACATACTTTTCAAGAGAATAGAGTAATATTAAGGATCCTCATGGTTGCCAATTAACATCTAGAGTCTGAAATAACACAACAGAATATAGGAATCGGGCTTGGCTTGACTGGTTAGTTGTTGTATTGCAACACTACATCCCAAGTTCGATTCCTACCGCAGAACTACCAAAAGAGAAACAACAGAATATCAAAAAATAGTAACGCATCGGAATAGCTATAACACAAACAACACCAGGAGAAGTGACAAAAGCATAAATGCAGCAAAGAAGAAAATGCACAATACATACGTCATAAAAATGATAAATCATACAAACTCAAAAGACAACTAAAGAAACTATGCTTGGCTAATAGACCATAATTCAAAAAGTAGAACCATCCCACTATAGAGAAGTCCAAAAGGGTTGAAGTTTTCCTTTATGAGTTGACAAGATTAAACTCGTGGAAAGGTTTGGAGAAAGTGATATGAAGCAGATGGAGATTCTAGAGGACAGGGGATGCAATGTCATCACCCAACTTTTAAAATCAGTACATTTGTGCTAAAGTGAACCAATGCTAAGATATCAAAGAACAAATCATACAATAAGAAAAAATAAAGCCTAGCATATGAATAAGCCAATCACAAATGCAGGTTTAAGATTGAGACAGAGCTCATTTAATAAACTGTAAGAAACCACAATTAGGGATTAAATATAAAAAAGGACGAACAATCCACTGGATAGTCATTTAAATAGCTTTAACAAGAAAATATCATGAAAACAGAAGATAGTAAACTCGATTTTATTTCTGATAAGTTTCTAATAAAGATTTCAACTAGCTTCTAATAAATATTTCAACTCTAAAGGCGACAATAGAGGTTACACAAATCATGTCAAACACATATGCCTCTCACAAGTCCAAGAATTCGGAAAGTGGACTAGCAAAGAAACCACTTACAGGTATTTAAAATTACTCTTTGTCACAACTGATCCTTCTTTATGTCCGGTAGGTTTGATTTGGACCTTCAAGGAAAATAAAATGTCCATTATTATCAAGAACAAAATAATAAAATACCATACAGTTCATAAACTCAATGAGCAACACGAAAAACCAGGAAGGTCTTTGTCAAGAAAAAGACAAATCGAGCATGCGTAATCAAAAGGATAAGAAGACAGAAAGCAAAAGAACTGAGATCCCGACTACAAACAAAATAACATACCTCCAAGGCAATGTCATAGTTCTTAGATTTCTTTTCAGTCAGATAAGGCAGAGGATGAGGTTCCTGAAAAGAAAAAGAAACAACGCATAAATCAATCGCAAAACATAACTAAGAAACTTAACATTTGAACACAATAATTTAAGAAGCAATCTTTTTAAATTGTTGATCAGAACCATACATGTTCTCTAGCAGGAAATTTAAGTTGGCATATTCATCATATTTATTCAAAATTGATATAATAATGGACAGATGAGACCTAGTGGCTGAGTTAGAAGATGCACGTAAAATAAGACAAGCAAAGAAAAGAAAAAAAATAACCAATAAGATAACAAGAGAGCTGAGAGAGAGTGAAGGGGGGGGAGGAAAAAGAAGCGGTGGGGGTTGGTTTCGAAGCCCACTTCCTGATTCAAAGACAAGATGGTATCATGCATACCATCATGGTACATTAGAATTGTAAAACACCATTTACAAATGCAAGAGAAGACCTAAAACCAACAGTTCTAATAAAATTTTACTTTTCACCAAATCATCATCATCAAAGCCTTTTCCCAGCTATTTGGGATCGGCGAATGAAGAATTAAAATTTTACTGGCCCAAACAAGCATGTGTTTCTAGAATCTCAGAATGTGACTGACGACTGACCCTATTAAAAGTGAACCACCAGAAAATAGTTTATTAACTCTAGCCAAAAGTCCAACCGGAGGGGGGGGGGGGGAGATGTAGCTTGCTGGCGTCATAAACTTCGAAAACGCAGAAACTAATATTTCACAAAGCAAATTTAAAAAATACATGATTTGGACAAAATATAAGCACAATTTTCACTAATTTAATGGAAATTGAGTATGAGAGCTCATAAAGTGACTCAGTACTTTTTCTACCTGTTTTGGAGCATCACAAGCAAAAGGTTCCAGTGCTTCTAGGGTCACAATCCAGGGTGATATTGTCGTACCTGTATCATTCGAATTTGGAATATCAGAGGCTTCAGAGAATAAAAGAGCATTATAACAAGGTGAAGACTGTAGCACAAAAGAGAGTTATAATTAGTATAAAACAGGGTTATAAAAGAGAGCTATAATTAGTATTTTGGTCTCTGGCACAAAATAGGTTAAGATTGAACCAAGCACATCTGAAGTAAAGGTGCAAAGCATGCTTACCAAAACTCTTCCCTAGAAAAGGCCCAAGAGGTTGATATTCCCATGCTTGGATATCCCTAGCTGCCAAAATTAATTATCCTTTAAATAAAGTGCCACAGTAGAAGAAAAATTAAACCCAACACGATCAGAACTTAGAGAAAACCATAATTACCACTCCAGTCATTCATCAGCACCAGTCCAAAGATAAGATCTTCTGCTTTGTCAATATCCACAGGTTTACCCAATTCATTACCTGGACCGACTATAGCAGCCTGTTAAAATAATAACAATCTTTATCAGAAAAGAATTACACAAATGAATGAAGCAGTTAAGACTGAAGTACTGATTTTTTAAAAGTAATCGTAATTAAAGAAAGCAACAATGCAATCATTACTAGAACTTACAAAGCAAAGAATAAAGTGGTCATCAGTTTCATGACCGCTTATGTGTCCGGAAAAAACATCTCAATGATGCCATAATAATAAGAATTTCAGGAATCAATAAAGAACAAACCATTTCAAGCTCAAAATCAAGCTTTAACGATGGTCCAAAGTAAGGTGGAGAATTTCCAACGGGAAAAGATTGGCCTCTGGGATATAAAAACAATACAATCAGTTAAATTTTCATTTTGATTTCTAGAAAAATGATATCTCAAGAAAACAACTAAAATGGTTAATCATGTAATAAAACATAATAAAAATGGGCAATAATGTTGAAATGATCTTATATAAATAAAACATCTGAACACGAATTGAAGTAACCGACATGAGAGGAAAGCATACTAAGATACTATAGTTCATCCATTTATATAGCTTAAAAAGATTCAACAAAAGACAAATAAATCCATTATCTGTCTTACATCAAGCAATAAAAGGACTGTGACTATGTAACTCCTATTTATTCACTCCATTCAAAACAGAATAGACAATAGGCTACAAAAAAGAAAAAAGAGAGCACAAGTCATGAAATCCTTGAACATCAAACACAAGCAATCCATTCAACAAGCTATCAACACAAATACAAGATCATTTTCCAAGAAATGAATAAAACATGGGAACAAGTCTGAAAAGGAAGGGAAACCTAATAAAGACACAGCATACTGTTTGTATGTTACGTGTATCATATAAACCCTTTGTTGATAATGGACAGTTGAGGTAGTATATAGCATCCCATTTGTGTGCTACATTTTCAGAGTACACAGCCCTTTGTCAGAATTCCATCTAGCTACTTAAATTTGCTTGAGACAAACCTCATGCCAACCCACTTGCATTTTCTGTAATAGAATAACTGGACCTGTTTTCCTTTCTTCTGTAAGTGACCATTCATTTACAGAGAAGATGATATTTTTAAGTTTTACTAAAAGAATAAAGACCAACAGAAAAAGTATACAAGGAAAATGAAAGAGGTGAAGGGGGTAAGAAAAGAGAGGAAAAGGTAGGGAGCAGACGGGACAGCGAGAACAAACAAATCTAGCCAAGATAAATGGAGTCCTCTATGTTTGGAGTAATTGACTCAGCGCCCTTCGCAAACTGAAAAAACATCATTGGGCTCCCTAATAACATGACAGGAGGACATCATAGAGAAACCGAGAGGCAAAATCTCATCCAACAGGTCTGTGCTTCTCCAATGGTCATTCTGGGCCCACTGAATAACTCTAAGTGAGCGTCCCTCTCCCCATAAGTCACAAGCAAGAGAACAAGGACAAACAACCTCAAACCAGCCAATCCCTCACTCCTACTTTTACAGAGCCACACAACCCAAAGGCACAAAAAGGTCATTCATACCAGCATGAAAACCATCTCTAAATAGCAGAATGACAGAGCATAAATGTGCAATGTGGTATGGACTTGTAAGTACCAAAAACATAAAAAGTGTAACTACAGAGGACAGAATAAACCAAATTTAAGTCAGGAGGATCCATGGAAATGCTCAACACATCCCCAGCAAGGGAGGAAATTGAAGAGAAGGCCACAATTTGCTCACCACAATAACACAAGTAGCAGATGTGGGGACACTAGGATGCACCAGATAAAGCAATCAAAAGATCATCTAAATCCATAGTATGAAGCCAAGTTTACTCAAAAGGATCTAAGATAGAAAACTCTAGAACTCGTCCCCTATGGTCATCTTATTTGAGCCATCAGGTAAAATAACTTAATACTTGAGAACAACCAAATGTTGACAGAGTCGAGCCCTCCTCATTCTTGGGGTTCTTCCAAAACTGAGAACACCATGTTAGCCTCTCCCTTGAAAGTTCCAGAGGAAGGAAAGAGATAGGTGTGATCTATAAAAATTTTCACTTTCTACATTTGTTTTATATATATATATATATATATACTTTTTCACACATTATGAGTTTTACCAAAATTTTACGTTGGCTGCCTACCTAACACAACCCAGCCTTTGTACTAGGTATGGGACGGGTTAAGGAAAATTTTAAAGCCATCACCTTTCTTAGACCAAGACAGAGTATATGAAATGTAAGTTTAGTAATAATAAGAGAAGAGAAGAGGAAGTAGTTAAGATTGACAGCCATAAAGTATAAAAAAGACCGTACTTTCGATATCTTGGGCTGATAATCCAAGAAAATAGAGAGATTGAGGAAGATATCACACATAATATTAGAGCTGGGTGAGTGAAGTAGAGATGTCCCGCTGGAATTTTTTGTGATCGTCGCATACCAATGAAGCTAAAAGGTAAGTTCTATAGGACAGTTGTAAGACCAGTTGTGCTTTATGGGGCGGAATGTTGGGTGGAAAAAAAAATATACTCATAAAATGAGTGTAGCGGAGATGAGAATGTTGAGATGGATGAGTGACAAGACAAGAAGGAATAGAATCCGAAATGAATCCAATCGGGAAAGTTTAGGTGTGGCACCAACACACTATAAGATGAGAGAGAGTAGACTTAGGTGGGCTGACCATGTGTGGCATCGACCCAGTACATCACCTATTAGGAGGTGCGAGTTAGTTCAAGTGAAAGGATTGAAAAGGGCAAGGGATAAATCCAAAAAGACATGGTTGGAAGTAGTCGGAAAAGATATGGGGACTTATAGCCTCACAAAGGGTGTGGCCTTAAATAGAGCAGAATGGCAAACTAGGATCTGTGTAGCCAACCTCCAATTAATTGGGAAAAGGCTATGATGATGATGATAATGATATACTTTTTCACACCCTAACAAAAGTGCAAGTCAAGAAAAGCCACATATGGGTTAAAGCAAGGGCCAAAGGTATATGTTGTGTAATCACCACTTATTTTCTGGCATTTCTTTACCAACATCTATTTTTTTAGGGAAGTTTTGAGAAATTCATTCATTCACATGGTTGTACCACTTATGTATGTGTGGGTAACACAAGCATGATAAGAAAGAAATTGTAACATTTAACTTTCTTAGTATGTCAAGATGAAGGACAATGCTGATTTAATGTTATTTTACGTAGAATTGAGGAAATTTCTTTGAGAACCAGTATCTTTGTGTATTCCATCAATTTGCTAGAAGATTTTGCACGACAGGATGTAAGTAAAATAATACAATCTTGGAGCAGAATCGAAGCGGGACCCAGAGATGAAATAGAACTTCTGTCAGAGTACTATGTATAGATCAACCATGAGCAATTGTACAACCACTCATTCAAATATAGGTAGATCTCATCACTTATATGCATGGTTTTTCCAATGGCCATTAGAAATTAAAATGTTTCAGAAACATTAAAAAATTGAATCTGACTAGTGATAATGCAGGGAACTGGGACCAAATTCTAGGTATACCATAAACAAGTGTATATTTTTAAACTGATGAAAATGCCCTCCATGGGTAATGTAGAAAACAAAGTACTGACTAGAGATCTTTGTGCTTGTGAGACAGTTGTGAAAGCATATGTACCACCATCATGATCAAATTTCATAGGCACTGGTCCACATTGATACTTCTATATTCTTAGGGAAGTGTTCTATATTCTCATTTACAATGTTCATTTATAGGATTTTCATCTTTTTGTTGAAGGGTAAAGAGTAAATATAGAAATGCGTTACTTTTTGACCAATTTCACAAATTGTAGAACATCTGAGTGAGAACTTTGTAGCAATACTTACAAAAAAATCAGAAACAGAACCAACAATGTTGACATAGGAAATTATATCTACCAAGATAAACCCCCCCCCCCCCCCCCCCCCCCCCCCTGCCCCCCCAAACCAGCAAAACCAACCAAAATAAATAAATAAACCAATAAAAAATAAAAACATAATACACACACAAGAAAATAAAAAATCTAATTTTTTACTAGTTCACCTTGGTCTAATAATATCAGTGCCAGAGAGAAGGATTGACGAAGCTCGTCCATGGTACGCAATTGGAAGGTGGAACCTGTGAAGTTTTCCCCAACTTAAAAATTGAGACGTTATATAAAGCAAATGAAATTATACTGTAACAATCCTAAAATTTCAAAAAAAAAAAAAAAAAAAAAAAAAAAAAAAAGAAAAAGAAAAAGAAAATATGCTTTTAAATAGGTGCTGTTCTGTTTGAGTATGATGGTCCTTGAGGACCATCACTATTTTCAAAAGGTTTTGCTTTTGCCTTTGCCTTTACTTTTTCTTTGGCCTGCTTTTGCCTCCTGCTGCTTGCAGCTGGCAACGTCCTTTAGCGGACGTGGTTTTCGTACGTTAAAAACTGACTTTTAACGCGACACCTCAGGTATGAGGTAGAGCGTAATAAAATAATATAATAATACGTTATAAGAATTTAAATAGGGGATGTGAGCACTCCCACCCTAAAACAAACTTTTGAGATCTCTCTCTCTCTGGTCGAAACACAGTGAACTCCTATCTCGAACCGAATTTTTTATTGGAAGCTCCCTCTCAAACATTTGTGGGTAAGTGACATCGTCTTCCTGAAAAATAGTCTGTTTTTAATATTATTTTATAAGTTTTGTGTGTAAGTGACATCGTCTTTCTGAAAAATAGTCTATTTTTAATAAATAGTGATATTTCCGTCTAGGATCTTTATTTTATCAGTTTTGTGTGTAAGTGACATCGTCTTCCTGAAAAATAGTTTGTTTTTAATAAATAGTGATATTTCCGTCCAGGATCTTTATTTTATAAGTTTTATGTGTAAGTGACCCCATTGTCTCGAAAAATAATCCATTCTTTTTAAAAATGAAATGAAATAATTATTTCTGCTTATTATCATGAATTTTAGGCGCGATAAATTTTATGCGCACGTGACCCCATTATCTTGAAAAATAATCTTTTTAATAAAAATTGTGATATTTTATCTATGTTAGAAAATTTGAATGCTGTAAATTAGAAAAATAAATTTATTTATTTTTCTTGTCTATTGGTAGAAATAAATGTGATATTTCTGCTTTTAGTAAAATTGTGATATTTCTTTCTACTGTTTTGAATATTTAGACATTGTAAAATTCATGTGCAAATGACTGCCTTATTATTTAAAAATTGACATTTTTGCAATTGATTATAGTATTGTTGTGAAATGTTTATTTGTGAATTGATATTCCATAAATTGTGATAATTCCGTATTCTTGAATTTTTATAAGAGTTTTTCTATACATATTAAATTGGCAATTATGCTAGAATGCCTTTACAAACTGCTACCTTTCTAAATTTGAGCCCAAAATATTTGATTGGTTATTTTTGAAATATTATAGAGAGTGACTGTTATTAATGGTTTAAGTGAAATTCATATTAATGGTTTCAGTGATATGTTGAGTACATGATATTGCTGCTTTCGAATGTTTAAAGAGATTTAGAAATAATTTAAGTATGCAAGTGGACTCATCCGGTTCGCCGGTGAGGTATAAGTGGACCTATCTGGGACGCCAGAAGGGATTAAGTGGACTCATCCGGTACGCCGGTGAGGTATAAATGGACCTGCAGGGATTAAGTGGACCTATCTGGGACGCCGATAGGGATTAAGTGGACCCATCAGGACGCTGATGGGGTATATAGGTGACCTACTTGGGACGCCAGTAGGGTATTTTGTGAAATCCTTTGAATTATGTACTGCCGTTAAAAGTGTTATAAGCATTTCAATTACTCGGATTATACTTAATTATGCATTTATTGAAAGTGAAACTGTTGATGTATTTCTGTTAATAGATCTCATTTTGGAAAATATTGATATCTTTCAATCATGATTATTTTCAGGATTATGATGATCACTTACTGAGTAGCCAAACTCATCAAACTATGGTAAACATTTTTCAGGATAACTGCGGATTCATTTTGAGTGCTAGTCAAGATCAACCTTGGAAGATACTGTTGTTGTGCTAGCTTTCTTTATTTACTTTGTAAGACCTCACCATTGTAAATTTGTCCTATCAATAGATGTATATATGTTTTGTCCGTCACATCTCAGGAATAACAGTACTGTAAATTCTTGGGGTGTGACATATACTAATGAGGATTTACAGCAAAAACAAATTCTATGGGAAGTGTAATTGCACTATTAGTCTATTACATTAGTAAAAGCACTAATTTAATGATTTCAAGCATTCCATTAAGTACTATAACGCCTTCAAAAAACTAACAAAGACCGACAAGTCTATATAGTCCATGGATTACAAAATCAGTAAAATGCTCTAACAATTGTTAAGAACAATGTTGTATGCAGTGTGTGAAAATACATGTATAATGAGTCCTGACTATGCTTAAAATGCATAATTTGACAGGCCTTATATTCTATCGGCCATTTTCATGCCACATGTCTCAGTTTTTCACAATATTATCTTTAGATCACATCTACTTTGCTGAACCACATCATTTCAAACTCATTGGCAAGCATACAAATTTATATACAGTATGAAGGCTATTACCAACAAAAGGGGGAAATGAAAATGACAACAATTTCCCTCGCAAAGGAATTGCACACTAACGACAGACAAGGGGCAAAAGGAAAAAGATACTCCAAAGCACGACAATAAAGTTCGAAAGAGTAACAAATGACAAACCCCATTGTAAAATTCAAATGAGCACTATCTTGCAGTAAGAAAATTTACATGTTGCCAAACTCACCAGCTTTTTCAGAGCATTTGAAACAGTTAACATCAAACTTATCATCAAAGGATACATGCCAAAAAGTTCATAACATCAGGCGGAAGAAAGTCGAATATGAAATTTGAGCATATAAAAATTAGGACACATCTGTAAGAGATTAACTATTTTCGATACACGTCTGATTCAATTGCCGGAATAGCTGTTGCAGTAAATGGACAAAGCAATCATTAGAAATAAGTAGCATTCCATTATTTGCGATGAGCATACCAATTAACAGGAATTGGGTTTTCTGGTCCACGAAATATGGTTCCACAATTCTTTGCGTGATGCATAGAAGAAAAGAAGTCAGTGTAGTCCCCAATTGCAGCAGGTAGAAGCAGTTCTACTTGATCCTGTTCAGCAGATAATATATTTACGTTCTTATTACATTAGTTATGACTCAGTAAATCAAGAGATAGATACTATAGCCCCAAAAAGATATATATTATCAATGTTTATCTTACCATTGAGAAAAGTGACCTTTCCCTTAAGCTTGCATTGTCTCGTAACGTTGGCTCATCAGCTGTATTTTGAAGGCAATAACAATGAGTTCTTTCAAGACAAATTTACAGGTGAAGCTTTCATGAGTTCAAGTTTACATGTAAAGAAAATGCCGACAACTGCAAAAGGAAAATTTTCTACAGTGGGCAGGAATAACTTCTTGTGAGTTTGAGCTAAATAAAACCGAGTTGCTTCCCTGACATGTTTTTAGATGGCTATAAGCATCAATTTTCTACCAAAATAGTAAAACAGCAGCTATCTTCTCTGCAACTCGAACAAGAGCAGTCCCTATAATGGTAAGGTTCAATAAACAGGATGTGTTTTGTTAAGATCATAAAATTTGATGACGTGCAGTATGTATACTTAGTGATGAAGAGCACAACTCAACTTCTTTATACATTAGGGTCAATAGTGCTCTCTTGAATATTCTCAAGCTACATGAGTTTCAAGGGCAAGTAATTTGACCAAGTATGAGTCAGGAGAGAGCAAATATCCTTTTAGATTGTTCTGATTCTAAGGTTGCTCAAGAAAATTCTGCATCTGATTTTAAAGTGGATCTACAATATCCAATGATAAGATGGTGGTAGATATTTGGGACAAGCTAGGGCTGACAACGCATGGAAGAATGAAGCCAATTGTATTTCACTCCAAATAAGTGTACTAGCACTAGCTCTCCAATCATGAGAGTATAGATATTAACTTACACTCCACAACAAAGATGCCATTAATGTAATAACCCAGGTCAAAATAAACATTTAAAGACCATAAAATCATAAATTGCAAACTGCTTGGCAGGAGACCAGAAAGCAAGAGGAATAGTGTGAATACAAAATCAAATTTTAAGTTTGAAAACAAGACAATTACATATGAACTAATCAGCCATCCATCACTGGAAAAGAGCAAATGTATCATATTTCTCACTAGCATACAGTTGTAGGGTTTTACTGGCTCCATTATGCTTATTTCAATTCTGGCCACTGAAACACAGATAGGTGTTAGCCCTCCCCCCCCCCCTCCCACATATAGAAGGTTGCAGCCAAAATTAATCAGCTACCCATCACTGGAAAAGAAAAAATGTGCCTATTTCTCACTAGCATACAGTTGTGGGGTTTTACCAGCTCCATTATGCTTATTTCATTCTGGCTACTAAATTACTGGCATGATTGTTTAATTCCCCTATTGTTATTTGTATCTGTGATTTATGACATCTCACCACAGTCCTCATGCTTTTAATTTATGTATTCCCATGGGTGGATAGTTGGTGCTAGTCAAATATATGAGAATATCCATAGTTAACTGTTTTTGTTTTGGCTAGAAGTATCTATAGTTTTTTGGCTATGTAATGTTGAACACTTCAGCTATCTATAGCTAAGAGGTTAAACTCATTGAGACAATTCTCTATAGCTAAGAGGTTAAAATCATTGAGACAATTCTCCTAAAAAGTTTTTGCCTGGTAAACAAACTATTTGAAATAATCATGTACATTAACATATGGGAGTATCCTCCAAGGAATTTTTTTTAAACTACAACACATATAAGTCTCATTTCTCATAAGATTAGATACCAAATACCAGAAAGTAGTCTTTGTATAGTAGCACGTGCCTCCTTCCATGCAGGACGTCCCAGTGCCAAGAACATGTTTAAAGAATTCTGCAAAGAAGAACCATGATATTAGGTATATAAAGAGTGACAAAGCCACTAGGCAAAGCAAAATAGATTCACACTGTTGACTTTTAGGAAGATTGAATTAAGTAAACTATCAAAGAAAACAGTAAAACTAACAAGAGGCCACTAGCATGAAGACAGATAAAGAGAATGATGCTAATACAAATCTTTGGCCCACAAAGAAGTAAATCCAAATACCACAATGAACAAAACCACTAAGAAAGCAATCAAAGTTGCTCACGGAACTAACATAGTCCACTAATAGAACTAAATATCATGACCAAAATCAATAATGGGGAGCACATATAGACACGATAAATGCTAATTCACTTCAATACTCATAAGGATCTTCCATTTCACACTGAAACAAATAATGGTAAGACACATTCAGAAAAACAAAAAAAACAAAAAAACAAATGGTAGTAAGACAGAGAACACAACAGAAGAAATTACCAGCTACTCAAATACAATCAACAGAATAGGTTTTTCATTGTTCATCTATAAATCCAACAGAAGAAATTACCAGCTACTCAAATACAATCAACAGAATATCTTTTTCATCGTTCATCTATAAATCCAATTTTTCATGTATTTCGATAATTGACTTCAATATTTCAAAGAATTATATTTCACTAAAATTCCTGAAGAGAGAGTCTAAGTTTATCAATACCGACACACTCTACATGCATCTTCATCACAGAAAACAACATTCAGAAAAGAAAGAAAAAATAGCAACACAACTATAGAGCATTTTCATTCCAACTCTCATAAAATTTCACTTGAAAGTCCAAATTTTGCATAAACAAGCCCAAAAAAGTAAACCAATTAAACAGAAACTTCTTGTGAGTTTAGACAAATTCACTTGCATCTCCAAAGTTGCAGAAGCAAATCCACAACAACTCTCATAACAAATTCACAAATAGCCAAAATCAAATCAATGAACCTTCCATCACAAAACAGAGAGAATCAGACTCGAACAAACAGAAAATGCAAGCTAAAAAGCGAGATAAAAGAACCTGGAAGAAGCACTCAGAATCCTTTAGAAGCGGTTCATTAAAGAGCCCTGCTCCTGCAATGGCTGATAGGTCCAATACATATTCCCCTATCGCCACACCAATCCGAGCTTTCTGCTCTTTTCCAGGCTTGAAAACACCATAGGGCAAGTTTTGAAGAGAGAAATGGGAGTCAGGATGAACATCAATGAAGGATTTCAACGTCATTTCTTCAAAGGAAAAATGTAGGGAGTTTCAGAGTTTCCGAGCCACTTGAAAGCTTCACAATAAGAGCTTCTCCTCTCTCTGTTTTGAGATTCAAATCACACCTCTAAACCACTTTGTTTATCTGCCAAATAATTTCAGGAAGGAATTCAGGAAGGAAAATTTCCAGAGCAACTTTTGCAGAGAGAGAGAGCCATTAATTTGTAGAGAGAGAAAGCAGCCAATAGCACGAGAGGAGTCACTTCCGTTCGAGAGAAAATATTTAGAGAGAGGGAGATTTATAAATAGGGAGAGGGGGTAGAGAGTAGCGGGAAAAGGAGAGCATGATCACCTACCATTCACTATAATCGTAACCCCGTTTCTGGTAAGGGTGCGGTTTTTAGAGGTTTTAATCATAAACATTCCAAATAATGCACTTCCAAATTTTATCATAACATTTAATTTTAGTGTAAAAAATTTTTAGGATTACCTCAAAATCGATTCTTATATCTAATTATAAAAGTTTAAAATTTAAAAATGGTTAAGATGAAGTAGATTTATAAACATATGAAAATCTTAAAAATGGACGGTCTCGATAATGTGGTGCAAGTTGCATTAGTTTTAAGACTTCAAATTTTTATTTCATTTTTTTTCATATTCATACATCTCGTTGTTGAGATGATTACTTAAAGGGTATTTCAACATTAAAACAATATTTTTCAATGGATTTTTGAGGTGCATTTGTAATTTTATATTTTACTGTTGCAACTTTATATATTGTAAAAATGAGGGCTTGGCAATAAATATATTTTTTAAAATATAATTTGATCCTAATTTTTAGAGAATATATAAATTTTAATATGCGGATCATGAATATGAAAAAAAAAACTTTAAAAAACTAGAAATAATAATTATATTATGTAAACATTTAGACACTTAGTTACACTTGTTTTAAGATGGACCACAAATTTGCATCTTTATACCTCTGGACGGCATAATGTAGAAATGTAGTTTAGCCCGCATGAAACAATTTTCCTTCTAATCCATCCATACTGAAAAGTGAGAATACAATCGGAATTAGTATTTTCACCGATTTTTTAGGGGATGGGAATTTTGGATGTAGTTAATCTTGACCATAGAAGGTGAAATTGGGTGACTACAATTATTCCACTAACCAAGCTCAAACTTCAAAATAGATGTTTTCAAACTTTGTGACACAACCAAGCTATCAAGTTTCACATAAGATGCTTGTAAGTATTTGTGACCGCCTTGTATCAAAAATCGTATACAATCCCAAAAATTACAAATCTTATATATTAGTGAATACTTATTTTTAGGGTGAAATACACTATCTAAATAATGTGTTACAATAGATATAATTTTTAGCGTTTGAAATTCTTTTTTGTTTTTCACAACCATAATAGTCAAGGTCGGGATGATCAATTTGATCATTTTCTAATGCCGAAACTATAGTTGTAAGTTTTGATGATCAATTTGAAGTTTTTTTTATCCTGAAACTGCAATTTTTGGTGAGTTTTGAATTGAGGCTTTACTTATTTAAATAAAGCTGCAGCCCTACGAAAACATTTTCGAAATTTTTATGTGGACTATTAGAAAAATGTTTAGAATTTCGTAACTACCGCGTCCCGTTAGGTTGAGATTTATATATGCCCCACTTGCACGGTTAAATTTCTGCCTCTTACCCTGCCCACTCCTCATTATCGTTTGTGGGGCAGTTTGACGCTCATGATTCTTTTTTCTTTTTGTTTTTTTTAATGTTCATTCTATACAAATTTAAACATTTTATTTTGGATGAAATCTTGGTAGAAGAATACTTTAACTTCATTTAAATAGATTCTTTCTTCTTCTTTTTTAATGTTGATTCTATAGAAATTTAAACATTTTATTTTTGGTGAAACATTTTTTTGGGTAATTTGTTTTTGTTGAAATCTTGGTAGAAGAATATTTTAACTTCATTGAAAATCTCGACCATCATCTCAATAATGCAAGTACTTGTCGTATTTGAAAAACATATGAGCGACACGGATTGCCTATTAGAAAACTGCTCCAGATCAGTCGATCTGCAATCTGGATCGGTGAATCGACAATTAGGTCCGGCCTTAAAAAAATATTTCAAAGGCTCATTAAATTTTTAATAAATATGGTTGTTTAAGTATCCAAAAAAGATATGTACTTTCAATATTTTGCAAACATACGAAATGTTGAAATGTTATTTCCTAGTTTGAATGTGGATTGACAATTACATTCACATTATAATAAAAAAAGAATATACAATTATCATTGATATGAATATATGGTTCAAAATAGAATATACAATTATTGAAATACAAACTAATATGAAAATAAAAAATGGTGTTATTCTTTCCGTTCATCACATTGTTGCGTTGAATTGTCTTGATAATTTATAAACGCAATGAGAAACAAAAGGTTGTATATATCCACGTATCTGTTGAGAATTGATGTCTTGTATTATGAAGAAATATATTTGTCAATGTGGAGTCAAAAAGATGACTCCGGAGGGCCGGTAAAAGACTGAAGAGCCGAAGGCCCCTAGGGCTTGAGGCTCGGAAACTTGATATATATATATATATATATCAGTATATGGGTATTTTAGTAATTTATACCATTTATCTGAGATTCAATATATATTATTGCAATTGGGGGTTCATCAAGATTTAAGGGTTAAAAGAAAAACGCAGATCTCTTTGTAATTAGATAAAACAAAGAGGTGTGAGGAAGAGAACGTATTAAAATGGGTACTCGAAGATAATTTCTAACTCACTACTCTCATAGTTTCTAACTCACTACCCTCATCATAAGGTGTCGGTATTAAGTTATGCACCAAGCAACGGGCCAATTCCTCAACTTGCCTTCTCAATTCTTTTATCTAAATGTCTCATAGACCATTTCCATAAGCTAAGATGTATTTCAATGAACACCACAATCCACAAGAATCGACTGATGCCCTTATACCACCTGACACAGTTGAATTTACTGGCCGCTAATAACCAGCAAAACAATTGTGTTTTAAAGAGTGAAATAAAAAAAACTGAGAAGAAATTAGTGAAAAAAGAACATAGACGTAGAAGTCCGAGTTCTCCACCACGCATCATCAGAGTACAGAAAAGAAAAACTCACAAAAAGGGCTCCCCCATTCTCTATCCCTAGAAAGCTTTTTCCATTCAACCCAAAAATCCATCCACATCCCAACCCAAATAATAAATGGTGTGGTTTGTATCGAGCCCAGGTTCTAAACAATCAAATTAGAGCATACCTTCAAATAATGTCGAGAAATGTGGTTTCAATACTAAAAATTATTGTGATAGCCTTAAAATATATCTTCATGTTTATTTATAAAGTTTGAGCTCCAAAAAATAATCTAAATCGACAAATCTATGAAAACTTGAAAATCTTGAAAATTAACGGTCCAAAACTGCGTTAAAAAATACGCTATTTTCAAAACTTGAAATCCATTTTTTTCTTGTATCTAATTTGATTGTTTAGAGCCACGGCTCTATAAACTTTTCCCAATAATAAAACCAATCTAATAGAAACCTTCTTAAAAAAATGTTGCAAATAAAGAAATAAAAATGTACCTAAAAAAAAGTTTATTTTTCCTAAAGACAATGGACTCTTATTATCTTGAAAAAACAAACTTGCTAAAAAATGGATTTTGTCAAACTAATCTAAAAATCCTATTTTTAACAATTAATCTTAATAATAAAAAAAAGTCTACCCACATCTCTAAAAATAAAATTAAAAGTTCGTAGCAACTAGATCTTGATATACATAAAAAAGCCTTCTAATTTTTTTTATGGATTTCAATATTCTAGAAATAATGATAAATTTTAGGCCAAAATGGGCCAAAATTAGTTGTTTAATCACATTAATCAAAACAAGTTTCTTGTGGAATTTTCAATTATTTACATTTAGAACCAAACTTCAAATAATTTGGTCATAAATTGAAGCTCAAAACCCAAGAATGGCGGATTTCTCAAATATAGTAAAAAGAAAGGCTATTTACTATAGAAATTCGATGGACAACTTGATAGATGAAACTTTCCACCAACCTAAGGCTTCTTATAGCCCCATTTCAATTATTAGATTTGAGAAAGGAAAAAAAAAAGAAAAAAATATCACAATCATTATTGACTGTTGGATATGAAGTCGGGTGGTTAAAGATGTGTTACTATTTGGATGCAAAGTTCAAAGAAAACAGATTTCCAATCCGGATCGGAATCAGTAAGGACAGAATCAATTTTTGGATGGTAAAGTGTCAGATCCGGTTCCCCCTTAAAACCGCCCATTATATTTTTCCTTTTTTTGTAATTTTATGTAATGTTTTCTTAAATCCTCTTAAATCCCCACCCCATAAATTCTTATTTTTATTTTTATTTTTAATACTTTTTGAATCACCAATTAAGACCAATCCAGACCCTATCTAGATATGTTATCCATCGATTCAACACAAATTTTTGGGTGAACTATGAGCCCCACGATCTGATTTTCTCAAACACTCGTCGGATTGCACCTTTTTTTATGACAAATACAGTCCAAAAAGACCTGAGTATAGCAACCACCACCACGATCAACAATCAGAATATGAGTCACTGCTCCTTATTTTGCCAGACTCTATTTCGTGTGCGCTCTATTCTCTTCTATTTAAATGCTTCTTTATCTCGCTTAAATTTGGTTAATGTGGAAGGTCCGCTAGTTAACCCCCTCCATCATATGTGATGTTTAATGAGTTCCCCTTCATTAAGATCTTACCCTAATTCTCAAGCGACAACCTGTCTTCCTGATGGAGGGGCCAAAAAAGATCACAGTGCATTTCGTGGTATGATCTTTATCATGCCCTAAAGGGCTGGCCACGGATCGGGTTGGGTCTGGGTCTGCGTCTGAACACAGACTCGACACCCGAAAAAATTTTTGGGACCCGGACCCGGACCTAGACTCGATTGGATCCGAATTTATTGGACCCAAACCTAGACCTTGACCTAGCTCTAGACCCAATTGGACTCGACCTAAAAATAAATAAACAAATAAATATATATAGTTATATCTATTCAAATATTATTAAACTATTATATATTAAAATAATAATACTATTATTAAAATAATAATAATATAAAATTATTGAAGTAATAATACTATTTGGGTCTAGTTCAGGTTGGGTGTCTAGTCCAAGTTGGATCTACATGTACTCAGACCCGACCCGTTGGGTCCAATTTTTGGACCCATGCACGAACCTGGGTTGGGTCCTGTTGTCGGGTCCCCGGTCCATTGCCACCCCTATGCCTCTTATACCTACTAGACCTAGATTTCTATTGAGCTTTGATCAAACTTTAGCTTAATGGAGGCCATTGTTGGGGGCACTTGCCTGCAACTTGACCTCATTTTCTTTGCTTTTTGTTTGATGATATCCTTGAGGGCACTTTTATGCAACTTGACCTCATTTTCCTTGCTTTTTGTTTGATTATGTCCATGAGGGCACTTGTCTGCAACTTGACCTCATTTTCCTTGCTTTTTGTTTGATGGTGTCCTTGTTCAATGTGTCCAACATGGCACATCTTTGCATTCTTTTCAGTAAGTAAAGATCAGCAACAATCACTGGAATTTTCGATTGAGCTCTGAAGGTTCTCATTCTCAATCTCCATTCATTTCATATTAGCGTTCTGAAACTCGGCCGGTAACTTGGACTCAGAGCGAGACAAATTTTGTGTGAGTTGGTTGCGCACCATTTATTATTTTTAGTTTAAGTATATTAAAACCTTTGGGTTCCACTCCCGTTTAACCTCTTGTTCCGAGGTCGATTAATTGAGGAAACAATAACCGACACGCCCTTATTTGCTTGAATGATAAAAAGCGGCACTTGCACTATATAATAACTATATTTTATGTTTATTTTTAAAAAAAAATATATAACTATATTTTATATTTATTTTTTAAAAAAAAATAGATTGAACCTGCCTTTGACCGAGCCGATTTTTTTAACATTGTTTCATATCATCCGCATGGTAGCAGCAAATAAAATTCAACATAAAGCGGTCAAGTGCTGAACCAGAAATCAAGGAGTTCTACTGCTAGAGGAAGAACCCAAGTCAGCGACGATCGCCCACCTCCTTGTCTCCTTGTAGAAGGGCACTGCATTAAAACCTTTAGCGCAGATCTCTTTCAATTTGAATCCTTTTAAGACATTTTCACAGTAAGCATGCATGTGCACACACCAATGTACGATAACCCGGCTAGGTTGACTCGGAACTAGCAGGGTAAACCAGAACCGGCCACTAGCCGAATATTTTTTAAAAAATCATATATATATATATATATGAAAATGTGACACCCTCCCATACCCATGTGTGTAGGATCTCTAAAGATCACTATTAAATTTGACATACTCATGTTATAACTTTTCTAGAGATATGTGTCAAATTTAATGGTAATCATTTGAGATCTTACACACATGGGTGTAATCTTACACACATGGGTGTAAGAGGGTCTCATAAGATCATTACTCATATATATATATATATATATATATATACCCTTGTGTACAAATAAATCCATTTTTCACTACTTTTCAACTTCATTTAAACGTATTTTATTTAATTGCACTTTAAATATATTTCGTGCAAGTGAACACTGATTCGCACCCAATAAAGAAAACAATGAGAGGCACACAAAAATACAATGGTTATAATCTATGCTCGAGTTACCGGTCACTGACCTACCAATCCGCACCAAACTCCAAAGGCTTCCATATATGGGCTTTAGGATCACTCCAAACCACTTAGAACATAGGAATGGCTTCCATATATGGGTTTAAGGATCACTCTAAACCACTCGAACATAGGAATTGTCAAGGTTGTGGCTTCCATCTTCAACAAATCTTCAACTAGGAATCATTGTGTGCCTTCAGGGCATCACAGAGACAATCAGGTACAATGTTTCAAAAAATGCTGTGATAAATTAGAATTGCATGGTTCAACAGGATCGGCTAGTGGGTGATGCTAGTCTATGTCCTTGAATCGCCCAATTCTCGAGGGTCCAACCAAATTTGGGTCCAAATGGCTCGAAAATCATGAACTAGTTTCAATAGAAATCATGACATATATCTTCGATAGTAGGTTAACAAAAACATACAACATGAAAGAAAAAAATCAATGCTGACTTATTGTGCTCCTTATTATGTTGTTTCTCTGAAATTTATTTTGGACAATCCAGATAGAGGGACTAAAACTCGCCCCCTATATATGTGTTATCCATCAAAATATCGGCCCTGTTTGGGTGTGCATATAAGCACCACACAAGGCAGATCACACACGATGTTTAATGTCAAGATCTTCCCTTCCCAATATGAACAGTTCCCTGCCTGCTCGAAAAGGCACATATCGGCCGTGGGGTGGAGCCACTTTTCCAGAAAAGGGATTTTGCTTCAAGCCCCAACAAGCCCCCAAACAAGACAATAAGGACAGTTGCGTGATAGGCAAGACAACAATGCAGCTTCATTTATTCCAGAAAACATAGTGGTGCCAGCATATCAAGTAGATTTAAGATCAAATGGTTGAATATGAAAACAAAAATCAACTAAAAATTTCATTCAGTCTTGCACCAACTAGGAAGGATTCAAACCAAAGACTTTGTAAACTTAATGGAGACCCACTGTAAGCAAAAGCAGAAGAGACAAAATCTTGAAAATTCGAGGCGATGCATTCATCTCAAATTCCATCTTACATTTTCATTCTCTCTTAAAAATTGGGTTACATATATATAACAATTGATATTTTACATAGGAAAATTGAGAAGCTAATAGTGGACAAAATTAGGTATACATTGATTTGAAGCCTTCTGTAAGAGCAACCACCTTCGCAGAAGCCTTACTTTGCAGCTTCGATGCAGCTTCACGGATGTCCTGAAAAATGAGATTGAATAAAAAAGCATATATGAAAGACCATATAGAACAGAAAATTTAAAATGGAAAAACATATTCACAATACATAGATCTCAATTAGTCAATCAATCAATCACCTCTAATTTGTAGCGAGACGAGAAATGTGTGAGCACAATCGCCTTATTCCTAAACCATTTCGCCTGTTCTATGAGCTGCATTTATCAACTGCTAATCAGTTTCTTTGTTTAAACAAAAAACTACAATAAAAAGACAACCATAAATGTAAAATTGCAATAAAACCATTTCCATATAATTTGGATCGGCCCATGTCGTTAGCTCACCACAAGGAATAATTGGGCCATTCAAGCCACAAGAATAAAACTTAAGAGAAAGGCAAACATATTTAGATGAACATGATATGGTCCAGGCCAAGTAACCAAATCTAGTTAACATCTTCAAAATGAGTGTATCAACCCTATAATCTTCTTAAACAACAACCCCTCCCCAAGGCAACAGCAAAGAGCATTTTGCTAGTAGTTGTTTCATGTTGACAAGAAATAGATGAGATGACTGAAATCACATATTGAATTTCTGGGAACCAAAATGATCGGCTAATTTCCATAACTAATAAGCCACCAAATTATCTCAAGAAACCAGAAAATTGCTCCTCCTCAATTTACAAGAAAAGTTTTCCTGTAGATATACAACTCATGGTTAAGAGAGGACCAAGAAACAAGAATTCATCCAAATAGAGGAGTAAGAATCACATAATGGTTATGTACACACGAAACACCAGATTTCATCTTTCATCATTAAATTCAGTACCAATGGTAAATACTTGTCTCATTTACACCTTATAGGTTGGGTTCAGGGTACTTAGCTTCCTTGCCCTTTTCCACATATCCACAGTGTATCATTAATAACGCCAATATTATTTTCAATAATCCAAACTACATAGTCCTATGGAGTTATCCATGCGCTTATGGAGATATAGTCTTCCTCACCAACAAGGCGGGAGATGAATTGAGTTCAGAAGCATGTATTTGATTATCTTAGTAATTGATCAGTATTAACTTCTTATAATAAACCCATAGATGTAAAGGTCATTTACAGAACAAGGGAGGGAATTTCACACTTCCAAATTCATCAGGAAGAATTTGATGTGTTCATGGAGAGGTCAGTCATTGTTAGTTGAAGGATTTCAAGCAGAAAGTAAGTATATAGTAGCAATTGCAAGTGCTTAGAAATCATCAAGAGGATATAATCTATCAAATTGGGTCCTGTGCTCACTTCAAACAAATGGGTATGGCCATGTTCTCGAGCATGCTCAACGCTCATCACCTCATCAAGAAAAGTGGCCTGGAAGAAAGAAAGCTTCAGGTAAGTAACCTCCATTAACAAGAATGAGAAAACCTTTATAAATGATCAGCTAGGTTTACTTTCTTTGACAAGATATCAGATACAGAAAAAACAAACATAGTCAGATTCTAAAATTTTCAGACGGGAGCAACTACGCATGGATAGTTTGAAATGAAATCTCCGAACACAATGAATCTGTGAGAATTTCGATAAGCGTATAACAGTACATTATTAGAATGAACTATCGACTGTGAGAGGGGCAAGCTACAGACAAAATATCTAGACCCTAATTCATACCAGACAAATTCGAAACCTTAGCTATCCTGAGACAAATCTGAAACAGTAATATACATGAAATGTTAACACATGAATAATCGTATTTTCCTTTGTATTACTTTGGGAAAACCCCACATACTTATAGCAACATTTCTTAGACGTGTATGTACGCATTGGAGACTACAAATGAGGAACTAAGTTGGTAGAGTTGTTACCCCTTAGCCTATTCAATAGAGAATCTTATCCCTATTCAACAAACAAAGATACTCAAATATTTACAATGGTTATCTACAAGATATATTCTAATACTCCCCCTCAAACTGATGTGGATGTACCAACATCAGTTTGTTCATCAAATAATCATGGCGCCCTTTAGTCGAGGACTTGGTGAAAATATCAACAATCCGATCCTTGGAAGAAACATGAGGTAGTGTGATTTCTCCTCGTTCAATTTTTCCTAAACAAGATGGCAATCTATCTCAATATGCGTAGTCCGTTCATGGAAAACCGGGTTGCTGGCAATTTTGACTGCACTTTGATTGTTGCAAACCAATGGGGTTGGAGAATTTGAGATAACACCAAAAACTGTGACTAGTCATTTGAGCAAGATAATTTCACCATATGCGGAAGACATAGCCCGATATTTTGATTCAGTAGAAGACTTGGATTTCCAAGAAATCAGGGATGCCCCGTGAAAGACACACTAGCCGGTAGTCGAGCGACGTGTATCCGGACCACCAACAAAATCAGCATCAGAATACACTCTTAAGGTCAAGGACGACGATCTATTATATGAAAGGCTGAGATCAGGTGTGGATCACAGGTACCGAATAATGCGATAAACTGCAATAAGATGAAGTCGTTGAGGATCGGAAACAAATTAACTGACAAGCTAAACTGCATGAGCTATATCAGGTCGTGTCACAGTTAGATAGACCAAGCTACCCACATTTTCCTATACATAGTTGGATCAATGATTGGGTCGCTGTCAGACCTTCCATATTTGACATTCATCTCCAATGGTGTGTCTATCGTCTTTTCGTCTGTGAGTCCTACGAATGCTATGAGGTCCTAGGTGTATTTTCTTTGACTAACCTGATAGCCTTCAGGTGATCAGGAGATTTCAAGTCCTAAGAAATATGTAATGTGACCCAAGTCCTTCATCTGGAAAGAACCTTGGAGGACCTTTTTCAAGACTCGTATACCTTGATGATCATCTCTTGTAATTAAAATATCATCGACATAAACCAATACAAAGATACTGCCTTTAGAGGAGGAACTGAACAAGGAGTAGTCATTGCTATTTTGTCGGTATCCCGCACCCAAAAGAGTATTCTTTAGCTTTGCAAACCACGTTCGAGGTGCTTGTTTCAACCCATAGATTGCTTTTTGTAATTTACACACCATTCGAGTTGGCGAAGTAGGGTACCCAAGTGGCGGTCGCATATAAACAGTTTCATATAGATCCCCATGTATAAAGGCACTTTTTACGTCCATCTGGAATATATCCCAATTTCGAATGGCAGCAACAACAATCAAAGTGAGGACAATAGTCATTTTAGCAACTCGTGCAAAAGTCTCATCATAGTCAAGGCCATGCTCCTGATTATAACCTTTTTGCGACGAGTCTAGCTCTATATCGATCCAATGTGCCATCCGACTTAAGTTTGACAGTATAAATCCATATGCTACTGGCCACAGCATGACCTTTGGGAAGTGGGACCAAATCCCAGGTGTGGTTAGCTTCCAATGCTTCAATTTCTGTCTACATTTCTTGACTCCACTCTGCACTATCTACTGCCTATTTGTAAGAACTAGAAATGAAAGGTGGTTCAAGTATTGAAAATAAAGAAAGATGAACAAGTGGTTCAGGAACTCGAGTGCAGCATCTTAAAGCCAATGTGGAAGAAGGAGGAAGTGGAGTATGTACAATACCTGTTTCCAGTGGTGATGGCGCAGGCGTAATTGGGAAGCTCTCGTTTGTTGTTCAAACAGCTGCAAAGGGTTAGGAAATAAAGACAAGATGGAAGCAATGGATGATGGAGTCAAGGACACTGATTGAGATGAACACAACTTTTTAGAAACATATGGAACTTTTCTAAAAAGATCACACTTCGAGATATTCTCAATTTCTTAGCTTCCCAATCATAGCAGCAATATCCTTTTTGTGTCTCCCCGTATCCGAGAAACATGCATTTGACAGACCTTGCATCTAGCTTAGATCTACTAATTGAAGGTAAGAGAACAAAACATGTGCATCAGAAAATTAGAAGTAAAGAGTAATTAGGCGGATGCCCAAATAATTTCTCAAGTGGTGAAGTATTATTTAATACAGGAGTGGGCAATCCATTAATTAAATATAGTTCAGTAAAGAAGGCTTCTGCCCAAAATACTTTAAGCATATTTGTATGGAGAAGTGCCCTAGTTGTTTCTTGAATGTGTCTATTCTTTCTTTTTGCAACACCATTTTGTTGTGGTGTATGAGGATAACTTCATTGATGTAGAGGGCCTTCTTTAGCCAAGAAATAATGAAAATGCTTTGACATATATTCTCCCCCTGAGTTTGTGCACAAAATTTTCACCTTCTTGTTAAATTGGATGACTACCATTACATGAAATTCTAGAAACACTTGTAAAACCTCAGACTTGCGATGCAAAAAATATATCCAAGAATATCTAGACCAATAATCTATAAAAGAAATGAAATAATATTTTTCAGTTAAGGAAGCAACTGGTGTTGGACCCCATACATCACTATGAATTAAATCAAAGGCACCAACGACACGACTCATACTAGAACTGAAAGGTAATGTCACAGCTTTGACACGAAAACAATCTTCACATAATTTATCTAGCACATTCTAGGTATTAATTCTATTCAATAACACACCCAAAGAAAACAATAAAGTCAAATTCAAATTATGAGGATGACCCAAATGATAATACCAGAGGCTCCAAAGTTTATTTGCATAATTTATTTCAAAGACAGAAGGAGCAAAAAAACATTGATTAGCAGATGAGTCAGTTCCGAAGTCCAAGACAAAGAGTTCAATCACCTTCCCGGTCCGCAACTCCTGTAACAAATAACCAGGAATGGAAAATGAGAAAATATAATTTTGTTTGACAAATTGACTAACAGAAATTAGATTGGCTGATAGATTAGGTACATATAACATTAGAAAGAGATAAAGGAGGAGAGTTAGGAGGTTGAATGAGTAGTGAATCAACTTTGTTTATAAGAAGTAACTGACCATTAGCAATATGAACACTTTGAGTGCCCTTACATGGAACAACTTGTTTCAAAGATGTCAAGTTGCTTGTCATATGATTGGAAGCACCAGAATCTAATACGCAAGAAGTTTGGAAATCAGCCTTACCAAAACCAGAAACATGGAGAGCTCGTATGACTTGTTATAGAAATTCAAGTGTAAGGGAAGCCGATTGACTTTGAGGGGAGATGGATGGTAGTGCAAGCATAACAGAAGGTGAAGTCGGAGCAACGGTGGTCGTGTCTGAAGTAGACATGACTGCAGCATATACTTGAGGACGTTTCTTCCGATTTTGGGGCCGCTTTCTACACTCTGTGATTAAGTGTCTGGTCTCCTTGCAGTAATTGCAGACCTTTCTCTTCTTGCAATTATTCGTCAAGTGTCTAATCGCTCAACAATTATGGCACTAGACTTTGCTCTGATCCCATCCTTTCCCAATATTTGAAGCAACCAAAAGGGCAGAATCCTTGGAATAATCACCATGGATTGAAAGCGACTTTAAGCAAGTAGTTCAGGAAGAATTTTATCAATATCATGACTACCTTCTCGATTGAGAATAACAACTCGCACATGCTTAAACTCAAAACATAGTTTCATTAAAAATTGACGAGAGCGTCATTTATTCCTAAGTTTCGAAACTGTATCCATAGTCCCTGCAGGAATCTCAACATCTATCATATCCATTTCATTCTAGATCAGCATCATTGCAGAATAAAATTCCTGAATATTTTTTATCTTTAATTCAAGGAGTTCAATTCCTTCTCAAGCTGATACATTCTTGCTTCATTAGATTGCTGATATACACGTTTTAGGTATTCCCATATAGCCTTTGCAGTGTGCAAAGGACTCAAATTGAGGGTAATAGAGGTTTCACTGAATCCATGATCCATGTCTTAACTTTTGCATTATTGGCTATCCATTTGGAATCAACAACTCCATGTGACGGTTCAACAACAGAACCATCAATGTAACCCCATAATTCTTATCCATCCAAAAAAATTGGTAGATACGAGGCCCACAAAAAATAGTTTTGGCCATTGAGCTTGACGGCCAAAATATGAGAATCCATTGTTGGTAACAAATAATACTGGGATAAGAATTGTAAATATTTGGGTATCTTTGTTTGTTGAACAGAATAAGGTTGTTTGTTGAATAGGATAAGGGGTAACAACTCTACCCAACTTAGTTCCTCATTTATACACATCTAAGAAATGTTGTATAAGTATGTAGGGTTTTCCCAAAGTAATACAGAGGAAAATACGATAATTCGTCTGTTAACATGGTATCATTAGAGCACTTAATGTGCATATTTATTTTCTTTTTCTAGAGAGAGAAGCTTCTCAGCAAGCACTCCAAAACAGATAAGCACTCTCAACAAGCTCGTCAAACAAATAAGCACTCACAACAAGCTCGCCAAACAGATCCCTGGCAGAGGTATCAGAGCTTAGGTTGAATCTAACAAAGCATTGTTTTCTGTTTTTTTCTCTCTAGTTTCTCCTTTGTACTCTCTTGTTTGTTTCCGTGTGTCCACTTTCTCTCTCTAGGCCTTTCTCTCGGTTTGCTTCTCCTCCCTATATCTCGTACCAACGGAGACTGCACACACAGGTGCATCTATCTTGGCCCAAGGGACACTGCACATACAAGTGCGCCTCACTCTCTCTCTGTCTCTCTCACTGAACCTGGAGAGCACTTGACTTGGCTTGATAGTGGTAACATCAGAGATTTTGCCTTGAAATCTTTGTGATCTTTTATTTAGCCGTTCTTTGGTTGCTCTCTCTCAAGATTCCTTCAAGTGCTTTATCATCCTTTCCATTTCAAATCGCCTCGTGTTGCTTCCTCTCTCTGTCAGGATTTGCCTAAGCAAAGCCCTTTCATGCTTCCTTTCTATCTCTGATTTTAGTGGTCTGAATTTTCTCTCTCTCTCAAAGGAGTTTCCAAGGAACAACCCTTTCTTGTAACAAGAGTTGTTCTCGTATTTCTTCTACACCCTCTTAGCATTGTTCTGGATGGCTTCTCTCCATTAAATTTGCCCTAAGACAGTGCCGTTTCGCTCTCTTTCTGTTGTTTTTTTTGTGTGGCTGATACGCCTACTCTCTCATACAGCTGCTCTCTCTTGTGGGTATTGGTTAGTGCTAGTCTTATGTACTAGCTTGTGGTGCTAGTTTGTTAGTTCGTGTTGCTAGTTCGCTATGCACAGTGGTACTTAGGTTCTTGCTGCATGCATTCTTGGTTCCTGCCACTGTGGTTTATTTGGGTTTTCTTTTTGGCACATAAAAATCTTGTTTTCCTATGGTTTAATTGACTTGGGTAATATTAAACATTTGGGAGACATCTGCTGACGCTCTTTGGGTCAGTTTTGGGGATTAGTTATTTCCCAGTATTATTTGTTACCAACAATGGATTCCTATATTTTGGCCATCAAGCTTAATGGCGAAAACTATTTTTTGTGGGTCTATTATCTACAAAAAATTTTGGAAGGACGAGAATTATGGGGTTACATTGATGGTTTTATTGTTGAACCGTCAAATGGAGTTGTTCATTCCAAATGGACAACCAATAATGCAAAAGTAAAGACATGGATCATGGATTCAGTTGAAACCTCTATTGACCTCAATTTGAGTCTTTTGCACACTATAAAGGCTATGTGGGAATACCTGAAGCGTGTATATCAGCAATCTATTGAAGCAATAATATATCAGCTTGAGAAAGAATTGAACTCTCAAAATCAAGGATCAAAAAATATTCAGGAATTTTATTCTACAATGATGCTGATCTGGATTGAAATGGATATGATAAATGTAGAGATTCCTATAGGGGCAATGGATACAGCTCTGAAACTTAGGAAAACATCGCGCTCTCGTCAATTTTTAATAAAACTATGTCCTAAGTTTGAGCATGTGCAACCTGCTATTCTCAAACAAGAAGGTAGCCATGATATTAATAAAATTCTTCCTGAACTACTTGCAGAAGAGACTCGCTTAAAGTCACTTTCAATCCATGGTGATTATTCCAAGGATTCTGCTCTTTTGGCTGCTTCAGATATTAGAAAAGAACGGGATATGAGCAAAGTCCAGTATTATAATTGTCAAGAGATGAGACACTTGGCGAATAATTCCAAGAAGAGAAAGGTCTGCAATTACTGCAAGGAGACCAGACATTTAATCACAGAGTGCAGAAAGCGACCCCAAAATAAAAAGAAACCTCCTCAAGCATATGTTGTAGTCATGTCTACTTCAGACACGACCTTCATTGCTCCGACACCACCTTTTGTTATGCATGCACTACCATCCATTCCCTCTCAAAGTCAGTCAGCTTCCTTTACACCTGAATTTCTTCAACAAGTCATACAAACTCTCTACGCTTCTGGTTTTAGTAAAAGGTTGATTTCCAAACTTCTTGGGTACTAGATTTTGGTGTTTCTAATCATATGACAAGCAACTTGACATCTTTGAAACAAGTTGTTCCATATAAGGGCACTCAAAGTGTTCATTTTGTTAATGGTCAGTCACTTCGTGTGGACAAAGTTGGTTCACTGCCCATTCAACCCCCTAACTCTCCTCCTTTATCTCTTTCTAATGTTTTATATAGTTTTTCAAAAAGCGCTAGGCGGCAACTAGGAGGTCGAGGGGTTCCAGGCCGCCCAGCTCC
Source organism: Amborella trichopoda (assembly GCF_054954075.1). Classification (NCBI taxonomy): domain Eukaryota; kingdom Viridiplantae; phylum Streptophyta; class Magnoliopsida; order Amborellales; family Amborellaceae; genus Amborella; species Amborella trichopoda. Next base: position 30,200,205 of record NC_142345.1, on the reverse strand, counting down.
TAGGCGGGGGCCCAGAACCTGGGCAGCTACGTAAACAAATTTTTTTTGGGTTTTCTCTCTCTAAAATAGCCTCTAATGGGTTTTAGGTTTCAAATGAACCTAAAACCCACAAATTTGCCCCCTTAGTATTAAAAAATGACCCAAAAATACCCTCAAGGAGCTGCATTTCCACCCTTGGGTAGGGTGCAGGCCCTAGGCGGCCGCCTAGGCGGGTTCAAGCAGGCGCCCAGGGATATCCGCCTAGGCGGCCGCTCAGGCGTTGGGCCGCCTGCTTTTGAAACAGTGGTTTTATATGTACCTAATCTACCAGCCAATCTAATTTATGTTGGTCAACTTGTCAAACAAAATTATATTGTCTCATTTTCCACTTCTAGTTGTTTGATATATGACCTACAGATCGGGAAGGTGCTTGGGAAAGGTCGTAACAAAGGGGAACTCGCTGTCTTGGACTTCGGAACTGACTCATCCTCTAGTCAATGTTTTTTTGCTCCTTCAGTCTCTGAAATAAATTATGGCAATAAACTTTGGAGGCTCTAGCATTATCGTTTGGGTCATCCTCATAATTTGAATTTGACTTTATTGTTTTCTTCGGGTGTGTTACTGAATAAAATTAATACCAAGAATGTGCTAGATAAATCATGTGAAGATTGTCTCCGTGCCAAAGCTGTGACATTACCTTTCAGTTCAAGTATGAGTCGTGTTGTTGGTGCCTTTGATGTAATTCATAGTGATGTATGGGGTCTAACACCCATTGCTTCCTTAACTAAAAAATATCATTTCATTTCTTTTATAGATGATTGCTCTAAATATTCTTGGATATATTTTTTGCATCGAAAGTAAGAGGTTTTACAAGTGTTTCGAGAATTTCATGCAATGGTAGTCACCTAATTTAACAAGAAGGTGAATCTATTGCACAGACTTAGGGGGAGAATATATGTTAAAGTATTTTCATAATTTCTTGGCTAAAGAAGGCATTCTACATCAACGAAGTTGTCCTCATACACCACAACAAAATGGTGCTGCAGAAAGAAAGAATAGACACATTCAAGAAATAGCTAGGGCACTTCTTCTTCATACAAATATGCTTAAAATATTTTGGGCAGAAGTATTCTTAACTGGAGTATATTTAATTAATAGATTGCCCTCTCTTGTATTAAATAATACTTCACCACTTGAGAAATTATTTGGGCATCCGCCTAATTACTCTTTACTTCGAATTTTCGGATGCACATGTTTTGTTCTCTTACCTTCAATTAGTAGATCTAAGCTAGATGCAAGGTCTGTCAAATGCACGTTTCTTGGATACAGGGAGACACAAAGGATATCGCTGCTATGATTGGGAAGCTAAGAAATTGAGAATATCCTGAAATGTGATCTTTTTAGAAAATGTTCCATAATTTTCTAAAACCTTGTGTTCATCTCAATCAGTGTCCTTGACTCCGTCATCCACTACTTCCATCTTGTCTGTATTTCCTAACCCTTTGCAGCAGTTTGAACAACAGACGAGAGCTTCCCCGATTACTTATGCACCACCACCACCGAAAACAGGTATTGTACCTACTCCACATCCTCCCCCTTCCACATTGGCTTTAAGATGCTCCACTCGAGTTCCTAAACCAGTTGTTTGTCTTTCTTTACTTTCAACACTTGAACCACTTTCCATTCCTAGTTCTTACAAAAAGGCAACAAATAGTGCAGAGTGGAGTCAAGCAATGCAGACAGAAATGGAGGCATTGGAAGCTAACCACACATGGGATTTGGTCCCACTTCTCAGAGGTCATATTGTGGTCGGTAGCAAATGGATTTATACTGTCAAACTTAAGTCGGATGGCACATTAGATCGATATAAAGCTAGACTTGTCGCAAAAGGCTATAATCAGGAGCATGGCCTCGATTATGATGAGACTTTTATACCAGTTGCTAAAATGACTACTGTCCGAACTTTGATTGTTGTTGCTGCCATTCGAAATTCAGATATATTCCAGATGGATGTAAAAAATGCTTTTCTACATGAGAATCTATATGAAACCGTTTATATGCAACCACCACCTGGGTACCCTACTTCGTCAACTCAAATGGTGTGTAAATTACAAAAAGCAATCTATAGGTTGAAACAAGCACCTCGAGCGCGGTTTGCAAAGCTAAATTATGCCTTCAACAAGTCCTACAAGCTCTCCATGTTTCTGGTTTTGGTAAACTTGATTTCCAAACTTCTTGAGCATTATATTATGGTGCTACCAATCATATGACAGGCAACTTGACATCTTTGAAACGAATTGTTCCATATAAGGGCACTCAAAGTGCTCATATTGCTAATGGTCAGTTACTTCCTGTCGACAAAGTTGGTTCACAGCTCATTCAACCCCCTAACTATCCTCCTTTATCTCTTTCTAATGTTTTATATGTACCTAATCTATCAACCAATCAAATTTTTGATGGTCAACTTGTCAAACAAAATTATATTAGCGTATTTTCCACTTCTGGTTGTTTGATGCAGGACCTGCAGACCCGGAAGATGATTGGGAAAGGCTGTAAGATAGGGGCACTCACATCAATGAAGTAAAACTTAGCCATCAAAACCCATTCCAAAGACAAAAGCTTCAAGCACATCGAGTCTTGGAAGAAATCCCCACTGATTCTTGATATGCAATTCAGTAGCTCCATACTTAACTTTACCCAAACTTTTTGAGGCAATTGAGACCTTCACGCCAGAGCAAAGGATTCAAAATCGTTGTCTTCAGGCTCCATTTTGATAACCAGAGAAATGGTACTTAATCTGGTCTGGGTCTATAATAATAGAAGCAGTAGATCATTTCCTGAGGAGTGTGAGATTCAATAGGGTGGGTTTGAGGGGCCATAGATGCCGTTAACATCAAAAATTTCTTTAAGGAAACTCAGAACTTCCTTCAATAGAGTGGAGCACATACACAACAGGAAAAACTAGCCACCTGCAACAAAGTAAAAGCCCATGCTTTCCAATCATAAATTTCTAGGGAAACTCAGCCTAAACCTCCATGTTCAAAATCATTTTTTTTGGGGCAGAAACAAAAAAAGTACTAATCATATGACATAGAGACTCAAGCTACTCATTATATATTTTTCAGGAGATTTAGATGCTTATCAGACCTGCTGGATTGGGAATGGAAAATTTTTGGGTCAAAACAACCACTGTAATTAAATCACTCTTCTTCTAATTCTCTAGTACAATATCAATGAAAGCTCGCCCTTTGTTTCAAAGAGCGAGCTTTCACAAAACCTAATAAATTTGACACAAATTCAGGCTTTTCTTGGGTTCTTATCCCAAAACTTTAAAGGGCAAGAGCTTGTGTACTCTCCTGGACCAATGACAAGCCACCGTTTCGACCCTTATCCATTTCTTTATGCCACTAGAAGACAACTTATTGTTTAAAGCCATCAGATTCTCAGGAAACTGTACGAGGAAGCACGAACTGGTGTATGAACAACTAGTGGAGAGACAAGTGAGATTTTAGTGACAATAGGTCTACATCAAGTGTCAGCATTAGGCCAATACCTATGTCTTAGTTATAGAAGACTTAACTTGACACCTACAAGATGAGGTACCGTGGTGCATGTTGTTCGCAGAGGACATAGTTCTGATCGATGAGACTTGAAACAGTGTCAACACAAGTAACTTTGGAGGGATGATTTAGAATCTAAAAGTTTTAAAACTCGCCAGATTAAGACAGTATGTGAAATGCAAGTTTATTAATAATACAAGTAGAGATAACGAAGTAATTAAGATTGATGGCCAAGAAATACTGAAAAGATCACACTTTCAGTATCTTGGGTAGATAATCCAAGAAAATTGAGAGATTAAGGAAGATACCGCACATAGAATTAGAGTTGGGTGGCAAAGTGGAGATGTGCAGCCAGAGTTATATGTGACCGCCGCATACCTATGGAGCCGAAGGGCAAGTTCTAAATTGCAGCTGTGAGACCAGCTTTGCTTTATGAGGCGGATGGTTGGGCGGTCAAAAAACAACATACCCATAGAATGAGTGTAGTTGAGATGAGAATGTTGATAAGAGTAGTGGCAAGACAAGAAAAGATAGAATTCAAATTGAATACATTCGATAGAATTTAGAAATGAGAGAAAGTAGACTTAGGTGGGCTGGTCATGTGTAATGTAGACTTAGTACAACACCTGTTAAGAGGTGCAAACTAGTTCAAGTGGAAGGCTCAAAAAGGGCAAAGGGTAGGTCTAAAAGGACATGGTTGGAAGTAGTGAGAAAAGATGTGCAATCTTATGACCTCACTGAGATCAGAATGGCAAACTAGAATTCGTGTAGCCGACCCCAATTAGTTGGGAAAAGGCTCCGACGATGATGATGAAATTCTCAGGAAATTCTGCTTGAATTTCCTTGTTCACAAACTGTTTCTTGGATTGGTCCATGTTTTCCAAAAATATTTGGAGATTATCACTGGCCAAAGAAGATTCAAAGGATAAGACAACAAAAGTAATGGATTTGTTATTGGTTATCATCATTGCATGCGTGTCGAGGTGAGAGACCATTGCATTTAAGCAAGAAGCAAGACAAAGATAGCTCATCAGCATCCCCTTGGCATAGGCTTAGGGGCTTAGGAGCTCTCTCTCTCTCTCTCTCTCTCTCGCTCACACACACACACACACACACAAATTGCTCTCAAAGGTATTAGGCTTTCTGATTCAAAGAAAGGAACCTGACTTCTCTAGATATCTCTTACTTTCTCAAAGCAATCATGGTTTACATTAGAGAACAGTAATATTGGTGCAGAGATTTGGAGACAACCATTGTATCTGGAGCTCCAGACATCTCCATCAAATGGAAAAATGAACCTGCATTGGCAAGGTTCCCTCCTGAACAAGATTTAGGGCTTTGAAGCAGAGTTGCAAAGGCTTCTACATAGAGAATTAGAGTTTGGTGAAGTTTGAAACTTTGATGACAATGGATCTTGAAGCCTTAGATCCCACTTTCAAGCTTATGGTTTTATCCACTTAGATTTTGACGCCTTAGATCCCCCATTTCAAGCTTTCGCTTTACAGTTCATACAATAACCATTATCAAGTCTTAAAGATCATTGTGTAGCCGTGAAGACCTTTTGTAGCTGAAATCTTTGGAATTTGGCAAAATCTAGGGTTCAATTTTTATCAAATCTCTGGACTTTTACAGCTCTTCATTTGGGCCGATGGCTAATTATGTAGCATCGAAATTGAGAAATGTTCCCAAAAAAAAAGGCTGCTTCATCTGCCAATTGAGGTGATTCCATTAGTTCTGCAACTGCATTTCGACAAGAGGGATTTTCTAGTGAGATTCTGGGAAGATCCCGGCTTTTTCTAGGGAGACTCTGCCTTCAGGGTTAAAAGAGACTAGAGAGAGAGAGAGAGAGAGAGAGAGAGAGAGAGAGTCCTATCTCATTCTCCCTGCTCAAAAACCCAACAAAAGGACAAAGTTACAGTGAGATGCGAGTAAAGTAAAAACAACTGCAAAAGAAATTTAAGTTATAGAGAAAACAAGTTTAACATCAATAATGTTATAAAGGGATACTGCCAAACAATCAACATCTTTATCAACAGTATTTTTGTTGTAACAGAAAATCATTACTGGTAATTGGCGGAGTGGAACAGGCCATAAATACAAAATGTAAACAAGATAATTAAACTACCTCAGTTATGAGAATCTTTGATCTAAGGGCATCTGAATTGCGTGGCTCAAGTATAAAATCAGACATTGTATCACCTGTGAAAGCCACCTCTGGAGACAGTATGGTATCTGTGATCTAAAATATAATCATAAAGTCCAATGAATCTATAAGAAACATCCATACAGAATTAGAAGAAAGGTCCATAGGCTATAATTACTTAGGCACTTAATAGAATATCTCCTAACTAATAAGCTTATGTCACTAACCTCGACGCCAGAAAATTTCAAATTCTTGATCTGATGCCCTTTCAAGTGAAGATATTGCTTCTTTAGCTTATTCCTCACTGAGTAGACAACATACCCCTTAACCAAACAAAACCAAAAATGAAGAGGATCATCATGAGTTACCACTAAACAGAGGCAGCAAAAGAGAGAAGAGATTAAACAAAATCCCCATGAAATCACAGCTCATTGTTCAAGAGTCAAAGGATATACCTGGCTGGGTATGACATGATATGTTCTGAATGGCCTTACAACAAGATCATTTCTTATTTCGTACGTTTCGCCTGAAGTGAGAGTTGCAGCTTTAAGCTTCAATTTTAGAGGGGCACGCAAATTAACAAAGAGTGATTGATTAACAAGAAATGCATACCCACATCTAATGCAACCAAATCAAGTTTGAGTTGGTCCCGACTCATAATCCTATGAATCTCAAAAAGCTTCTCTACGTCTTCCTTAATACATGGAGGTACAACGACTGTAGGTGGTTTTAAGCCGTAAAGACCACGAGTTGCAACATACATCGGAAGCCCACCCTGCAATTAGTTTAAGCATGCTCAGACACCAGTTTTCACTATGATCTGACCAGGGTATCACCATGGAACAACAAAAAAACAATCCAATCACCATCATCATAGCCTTATCACAACAATTTGGGTCGATTATACAAATCCTGTTCCGCCAATCCAATTAAAAGTAAGGGTAGAAAACAAAAATAATGGAGAAATCTTTGACTCCACCAGAAACCATTCAGTTTCCCTAGATAGGTCATGCTTTGAAAAAAGAAAGTAGGAGTCCACAAGTAACCATAGATACTATAAAAGCAATGGCACAAAGCAATCACAAGTAAGGAAACTCACAGTAAAACAATCAACAAACTCACAATGTGATCAAGGTGAGCATGAGTGATAAAGAGAAAATCTTGGTGCACAGCTTTAGCAGGGCACCTTCCAATATCAAAAGCCACATTCATGCTAGGAACCACTACACAGGTTTCATGGCCACCAACTGAAACTCCTTCTATCAGAACATTCTCAACCTCCACTCCCTTCCTATTAACCTCTGCCCTAGCTTTCCTGTACTCTTCCTCTTCTATTGCAGAGTTTACAGCAGAGAGAAAACCCGAACGTCTCATGGCTAGCAATGATGGACCAGTGCCATTTTGGCCGGAATCTGCATAATCCCGGCCAAACTTTCGCGGGGAAAATTGTTCAGTCTTTGCTGGTTCGTGGTGGATGGCCGGAAATGGGAGATAGGAGCACGAAACGGGAGAAGGGGAGAACATGGTGGTCTAGAATTTCAGGCCGTCGTGGTCATGAATTGAGGGTTTTAAGGGTTTAGTTGGCTATTTTTTCGAAATTGCGGGCAAGAAGATAAATCCGAATACATATCATGTTCCGTAGGAGTAGATTGTCCATTTACTCACTCGGGTAAAAACCAAGTCTCCGTTTAAAACACAACTTTTTAAAAAAAAATCTTTGATTTTTTTTTTGAAGGATTTTCAAAAAAATCGCCTTTTTTCATGGAACCCATCTAAACCCTTATTTTTATCTTTTTTCAAAAAATCTTCTTCCTTTGAACTTTATTTATTCATTAGCTTCATATCATTAAATTTTTATTTAAAGATAAGCCAATTAGTGGTAGGAGTAAATTAATAATCTTGATTTAAAGAAAAATTCCATAAAACGTTTCACCAATAATTTCTCTTAAAAAAATTTATAAAAAATTACAAACAAAATATTCCTTAAAAATATTAGAACAGTTGTATATCTCCAAATAATAGGCAGAGTTAGAAGAGTAACCCAATGATAAATGTTTTTGTTTTCTCTTTAAACCCAGTGCTTTTTATAAGAGCATTTTGTGTGAGATTAGAATTTGCTTAAAGATTTTGTATACTAAAGATTCAAGCAGTTAGGAAGTCAGCATGAGATTCTAATTTGCTTAAACATGTTGTTGCTTTCTTTATATATAGAGAAGTTTGATTGATTGTATTCTTTTATTTTTTATTTCATTGGTGCATATAACATAGCGTTTTGGATGGACTACTATTTTACGTATTTGGGTATGTATTTTGTTTAGTTAATTGATATCATATTATGAGGGTCTTTTTTGTATTTTTTTCTTATTCAAACAATAATCCTACATCTTAGTTTACAGTTCTTGTTATCTACTAATATAGTTATTGTGTTAAGTATTATTTATATTCCGTTTTATGCTCCAAATAAATCTATGATACGTTTCGTGTTGTGACAATAGAGTAAGTACTATTATTAGACTTATTGAAAGTTTGGTATATTGTCAAGTATCACTCTAACGACACTAGGTCAGGTGATAAAATTATTGTTTAATGGCTTTAATATATCTATACAATAACCGCAAATCATAATCCTGTATTAATGTCATCTTTACATATCCAATTTTGTCACTCCATTTTTTAGACAAAACCAAATTATTCACTACTTTATAATTTACCTTATTTTTGACGATCAGTATTTTCTACTTGATTTTTTCCATCGACTTTTTAAAACAAAATCGATTCATTACCAATGTTTTGGCTTGTCGAATTTTTATTATTCCCCGACATGTTAACTATGGTAAAAACCCACCAACGACCTCAAATTGTAGCGCAAACCTTTCAAGTTTCAACGAATAGATTAACCTCAATAATATCATTTTCGAGGAAAAATCTTTCCATGAGTCATGGCGTGAGACCATATACAAAGCGATCCACGGAACCAGCCTATCATAGCCCAATTATTTAACATGATGGAAATTCATACATTGGCTTGTGTCCTCGCATGAGTGAGCACAAACTCGGGAAGTGGATTTAATGGACCGGCCCGCCAATGCTCAGGTACATGCGATGCTACAGTATAGGCAGGTCGGCCCATATTTATAGATCCAGGCGGCCCATGTTAACCTAAACTGGTGGGGGCAGTTTAGTTCCTTTCTTTTTGTTGCCATTTTTCAAAACAATTTCATGCGCCCAATTCTCAAACCACTCCACAAAATTTCGAGTTTAAATAATTAATAAAAGGGTGTGGTTTCTATGAGGTTGTAACCGTAAACAATCCAATTAAAGTGTGCCTCTAAATTGTAGCGTAATATGTAATTTTAGTCTTAGGATTATCTAAAAATCGATTTTCATATCTAATTATAAAAATTTAAACTAAAAGAATGATTTCAATCAATTAGATCTATAAAATCAATTAGATCTATAAACTTATAAAAATATTGAGGTTTCTCAAAAACAAAAAAAAAAACTTATGAAAATCTTGAAAATGGACGGTCTAGATAATGTGTTGTAAGAAATACTATTTCTAGGACTTAAATTTTTTTTTTGTCATATTCATTCATCTCGATATCGAGATGATCAATTAGAGGGTTTTTCAACATTAAAACAACCTTTTCCGATAGATTTTTTAGGTGCATTTTTACTTCTACATTTAAAGATTGCAATCTTGTATAAACTTTTTCCTTAATAAAAATATTGAAAAAATAAAGATTGGTAATATATGCTGGCCATTACATACCATGGGATTGAATCTGAGCCATCCAACCTATATTATTCCCCAGTCCGGTTGGCACAAGTTGGAAAACTTGGGCTTCGTGCTCAAAAGGTTCGTTGGTTCTTTGACGTTGGATGGTATGTAACTTTTGAAAACAAACCATCAAAGATCTATGCCCCAACGCATCGCTAGCGTATGTTGTGCATGGCATATATGTGCGTATGTAGTCCAATGCACAAAACAAACCAAAAAATGGAAATTGCGCTCTATTTATCTACCGGAGATCAATCATCATATGTCCATCACATGAATTATGGTTGATCTCTATCATTCATCAGTGAGATGAACGGTGGGCGCTGTATACCCTACCTTCTTAAGCTCTGTATGGTATAGCTCGTATTTAATGGGACACCATTAATCAACACAAATATTTAACCACATGGATAAGTGCAAAATTCAACTTTATCCATTATTAATGTTTTAACATCCACCCATAGGATTTGATGTGAAATTCTGAACCAAACCAACCTAACTGTATATTTTTTTTTTAGAATCCCATTTATATGCAGTGACATCACCATTCCCAGGTTTCAAAATAAATAAATAATCTTCATCATCCCATCCAAGACACAGGAAAAATTGAATTTCCATTAATTGAATAAAATTTACAATAAAAAATAAACAGCAACCCTTGGCACATTAAAAAAGAATTGAATTTCCCTTAATTGAATGATTTTACAATAAAAAATATACAGCCAACAAAAAGGGACTGCTCAACATGAATAAGAGAAATGAATTTCCCTTAATTAAATGAACTTTACAATATAAAATACACAACCAAAGGGACTGCTCATAACGTTGCATTAAATAGGAGTTAGTACGCTCTTCTTTTTAGTGGCCTTGTGTTTGCATCTGACTCTCCCCTTCCTTCTGACAAGTCATTGAATCGAGGCTCACTGGGATGCCAAGATGGGGACTGAGGCAATGACTGATTTGGGTCATAAGGAAAAATACCCTCAAGCTCTGGATCATGCGAGAAGTTATATGGGAGCTTCCTTCTATCCATCTTCCGAAACGTGATAGAGGTCCTGTATAATTAAAATATTGGGTTGTTAGGGTCTCATGCTTAGTACAATTCAACAAATTTGTGAAATCTATTGAATTAGACAGTTTAGGTTTCAAAATCGAATAGCTGAGTTCCAAAATGTCAATTTCTTAACAATGTCTTACTTCAAGAAATATTACCTCTTTGCTGGAACACCTGGCACCGAATGTTTTGCCAAATTAGTGCCATTGCCATTCAAGATCAACACTGACCTGTAGAAGGAAACAGAAGCAAATTGAGAAATGCTAAGATGGAAAGGAATCCAAGAAGTTGCAATCCTCCTACAGACCATATAGTGAATAGACTGCTCAACCACCACCTTCTATGTGAAGAAACTGAACCATAAATGGAAAATAACAGGGATTGGCAGATTACCACAATTCTAACTCTTGAAATCAAAAGGAGAACAAAAAAACAGTAACGTCTCCAAGTTCTAAGCACTTGAAGTAATACTTGTCTCCCAAATAACAGTAGGAAATGAGTCAGAATAAACGGGTATACAGCATGAGATCTAACATTGTGCACCCTAAGAGCATGAGGCTTAATCATAATGACCAGTTACAAGACTAACAACTGAAGTGTCAGGAACAATTTTTTTTACACACCAAACAGAAAGCAATTGCCAAATAACATCACATATTGCAAAAAAACAAAAATCGTTTGTTTATACCCCTAATGAGCACAACATTCACTGTTGGGCCACATACCAGGGCACCGAGTATAATGTGAAAGCCTCGATTTCTATGTATCCAAATTGAAAAGAAGAATAACAAGAAAATCTATCAAAAGATAAATATAAGATGAAAAGGAATCCAAGAACACATAACACACTCTTTTGTTTCCTAAGAAGGCTAAGGAAAAAATGGAAGGAATTGTATGCATACCCGACAGGCAAAGGGATTGAAAATGAACCGCCAAATTCTCCAGGTCCCAAGATTTTCAGGTTAGAACCGAAAAGTATGCTGCACTCACTGAGGAACGACACCATGCAGAAAGGGCGGACAAAGTCAAGGTGATCGATATGGGGTGGTATACAGTCTCCTTTATCATAAATGTTCACAATGCAGCTGTCGGGAACACAAGTTGTAGGGAGGATGCGCCACCTAACCATTCTCTTGATCATTGTTTTGAAGATGGGAGGAATGGGGTCTACTTTCTCATCTCGAATGCTGCCTGGTGGGTTCCCATTCTTATCCTGTTCAAAGAAGATTCATAACATGTCAGAGTTTCTAATGACTCGTATTTTCCTTAATTATTTGTTTAAGAATATAAAATAAAAAAAGGAGAAACGTTTCCAATTTTGAATCAATATTTACCACGGCATAGTTATAGCAGCAACCAAATTGAATGGTCACACGTCCCTTCCCAGGCATCCATTTCCGTGGTTCGGAATATGTTCGCACTGCACATACAAAATATAAATGGCTTAATGCATATCAAACAAATTATAGCCACTGCTTTAACCCATTAAGAATACCAATCAATGCACTTAGGAGAAAAAGCAAGTATCAGAAGTAAAATTTCAAGGGTAGTGCATAGATAAGAAAATCCACAACTTAAATGAAATTCCAAAAATCAGACCAAGTACATTAACTGTAGTAGTATACGAAATTTCTGCTCTTTGTTGGCAAAGTTTTTACACTAGACATTAGCATGAAATATGGTGCTAAGCCCTCTATGGGATATCAAACCAAAATCCATAACAGAGAAAAATTGGATGGCATCTCCTAGACACAATTCCAGAGTTAAATGAGTTCATTTAAGTTGTAGAAGTATCTGAATCTCACGACCAAATCAACAATTAGAAAAACAAAAATATGCATATGATGGAGAGATAATCAAGCCCTATATCATTTTGTAAGATGAATCATCAATTACTTGGTAGCTTTCAAGATTACAAATCCTACTATGCATGTTGAATGTTCTATGTGCCCAGAGCCCTGTTAATCGTCGTCACACTTGTTTTCAAGTGCCAACAGAACATGGGTAAAGCAGAAAAATGTTGCATCAGAGCAATGCTTTTTCTAAACATACAAACTTCACCTTGGAGCAAGCGGCCCAGGTCCGAGCAAGGTAGAATAGGCCAATTCGAAATAAGATAAGGCTGAGTTTTCAAGAAAGAAGGATTGATGGACACGACTGTTTCTCAAGATCTTCATACAGACATGGCATCCAGAACCGAGTGACTCAACCGATTCAGATTCAGACTTGGCAAGTTTTAAGATACTGCTCCAGAACCTAAAGTTATTACCAGCAAGATGCCATAGGATTTCTATAAGAAGTTGGCTATAGAAATAACAAAAAACGACTAAGTCCACAAGAAAAATCTAGAGATCAAGTGTAATGACAAACTGGGGAGCAGGAAAACATCGGTGCGGGAGAGACGACCAAAAGAGCATTCAGGAATGATCTGGTATTTGGAATATTTCTTGAAAAGTGAAGGGGGGACCTGGGCATAAAAAAACAAGGCATGAACAAATAATCAATTGCCGATTCAATTCTTTCAAGCATCTTAGAAGAATTTCCTGTTGTACTTTTATTTATTTTTAACCGTGTTGTTTCCCGGTGAAAAAATTATGACAAGGGGGGTCAGTGGACTATAGTGAACAGTGTGATGATTGTTATGAACAAGAGGCAACTTACAGTGGAATTCTCATATGCTCCACATAGGCACACAAAAAAGAATGAAGAAAAACAGTGTACAATAATCTGTGTATAACACAAAAGCACAACACTAATAAGTCTTAAATATGGGATACATCGCTTTTCTTACTTGAACACAAGGAACAATTCTTGCAACCAAAGAAATGTATACATTAACATGCAGCAGGTGCAATCATACATAGTTAAATGAGAAAGCATAAAACCATAAAAACGTATATAAGATTACCCCCACTGGAGATTTACTGTACACTTACTCCCACAAGCGAAAGAGCTACCTAGGAGGACTTTTTTTTAAAATCAGAAATTTTGCGATCCACCTAAAAAACACCAGACGACTATCTCCCATTAAAAAAGAATTATTTGTGAGTTCTTAAACACCCATATATGACCGTGATCTATGCTCAATATTAGAAGGTTACCTTTTTCAGGCACATAGAGAGTGTGGTTTTTTCTTTTTTCTATTTCCTTTTTTCCTGTTTAATGATGGTTGTCGTTCTCAAAAGGTTATATATCCAAAATGTGGGGCATAAAAATACTCCTAAATTGGGTTTCACTTGAGGATTGAATGAAGGAAATACTCCCGCTGGAAAATAGAATCTTTTGACGAACACTAAAGATATATTCAATTGATTATATGTAACACTTTTTTGTTGGATGGTTGCCACCATTATGCCTTAAGTTTATGATGCTGAATTCATCAATATGTATGATGTGGCTCTATGGTGCAGGAGAATAAAAGGCTATTGAAGTGGCTGCTCCAACATAAAAAATATTGGAAAGACATGAAACACTTAAAACTACACATATCATGAGATATATTACCAAATAATGCCATACTACCATAATCAAAACTATCTACACCAAAACAAGTAAGTAAAAGTCCTACCTTTAAGTTGTTTTTTCCTCCCCATCTCTTGAAGGTTATAAACATAATTAACAATCTTCTTCTGTTCAGCAACACTGAAAACACCGGTGTGCAGCTCAAGTCCCTGGAGAATGTTAACCAGTCTCCCATTGACCCTCTCTAGGCATACATAGGCCTTCTTCCTCTGCACTTGCATAAAACGAATACGCTCTCTCTCATCTCTTGACATCGAAGTCTCATGAAATTTGCTTCCTCCATTTGAGGAATCTGGATCCATGATACCTGTAAAATTTAGAGAAAGAAATAAATTAACCAAAAAACAGATAAACATCAGAAGATTATGAAGAAATTTGTGAAGGACCATGATCACTACTACCTATAAAAGTGATCACTATTACCTACAAAATATACAGAATGATCAACCATCTGGAACGCATAAAGTAAAATCACGAATAAGGCGGCCACGCAGAAGTGGGATTATTTTTTATTTCTATAGACTACAATTACTGCTCCTACCTAGTCATAATCCTTGAAAGTGAATTCAGTTTTCACTATAGATAGGTAAATTGACAAAGTAAAACATGACGCTTCATATCAAAGGAAAAATGAACCTTTGTGTTAAACATGTAAGTTTTGCACTGTCTTATCACATCCACACCACAAAAAGTATTGTGTCAGAGAACATCTATTGAACATGAAACTTTGTACAAAAACTAGTAGTGCTCTTTTAGTATGAAACCAACTTCTTTATGTGCATAGTTCCAATGTCATGGGACTCGCTCGATTCCTCTAGGACTTGGCCCGAGTTAACCCCAACTTCTGCATTCAACTCGGGGTTCATAAACAGATTTCAAAAAATTCCAAAAAAATCGTAAAAATATATATAAATTTTGTGTTTATGATTTTCCCCTGTCTTCCGAAAAAGCTCAGCAGTGCCTAGGCGGCCGGGGATCCAGGCCACCCAGACCTAGGCAGCGCACTGGACCAACTAGAAAGAACCCCTAAAATCTAGGGAAATCATGGAAATCACGAGGTTTTTCTAGTTTGAAATCAACCTAAAAACCCACTATTTTCCCCTCTTTTTCTTCTTAAAAAAAAAAAAAACCTCAAATATTGCCGTTGGGCATTCCGCCTTTTGGAGCAATGCCCGTACTAATAGAAATTGAAGCAACCTAATCGTAAGAAATCGTAAGAAAAATGAATTATGAATACTAACCCATTTCTTGGACGGATGGAATCAGCTAATATTCATGAAGCATAACTAGATCCCTGATAACACTATTAAAAGTCAATGTTAGAAGTCCCTAGGCTACGAACTCATAGTAAAAAGCTCAAACAAATTGATCTGCTAGTGCCTGAAAGACCTTAGCATTCAATGTTCTTGTAAAAAAGAAAAGAAAGAGTCTATAGCTTGAGATTCACTCTCTAAACAAACGGGAAAAGAAAGAAAAGCAAAATCATAAACTACCACAAAACCCTAACTATATCAGTTCCAAACAAAACCCAATTTCCTAATCGGTTCTCAGCCAAAGGAACCCCCAGAAAACCCTTACCATATCAGTCAAAGCAAAATAGAAACCAATTCTCAGAGAAATGAAACCAAACCCAGTAGAAGAAACCCTAAAAATAAAGAAAACCTAATTCACGGAGTCAAACACTCACCAAGAGTCTGCCTAATACGGGCAGATAAAACATCAGTGCACCCCCTGCAAAGCCCCTTCGTGAGAAAGGCGATAGTCTCAGACAAGTTCGAGACCTCAAGCCCTCCGCCTTCACCGCTAACATTCGAGACCACACCCATTCTTGACTCTTGAGAGAGAGATTTCTGGTTCTAAAAGAGAGAGAAAAACTTCTGGCACTAATAGAGAGGGTGAGAGAGCGCGCCATTAAATGGAGAAGGTTTTCATATTTTGAATTCCTTGCGACTTGCGAGTCCCCGATCGAAATCGTCGCTTCGTACCGAGCCAACTTTAGGACCCGTGAAATTAGAAATTTTAGATCTTTAAAATTCAAAAAAATCTATTGATTTCTAATATCAATAATTCTTGCTCTTTAATCTCTTATTTGGATATACAGTACAAAATTCATAGATTCCTTACAATTATTTTCATGTCTATTGTTTGGTAACAAAATTTGATGTAATTTCAATCTCGAAAATTTTAGTATATTTTTTCTCTCTAAACTTCAAAATTTAGGATAGTCTCTCTCTCTTAAATTTTTTTGAAATAGTTTGTCTTTAAAATTTGATAGAGTTATTACGTACGGACCCTTAAAAAGTAAGAAAAATACATGATGCTCCCTTTTAAGTAAAAATTTACCAGAAAGGTCGATCAACGCGCGGGTTTTTTGTTTCAAGTTTGCCCCATTGATCCACAGTTGAAATTCTCGGACCACTTTTTTTTTTCAAAACTTAAGTTGCGGTTCGAGGTTGAAATTCTCGGACCGTTTTATTTTTTAAGTTTTGCGGTTCAAAAACTTAAGTTGCGGTCGAGGTTTAAATTCTCAAACCGCTTTGTTTTTGTTTCAAAAGTTAAGTTGCAGTCCGAGGGTCGAATTCTCGGACCGCTTTAAAAACTTATGTTCCAACCAGCGTTTTAAAAAACGCCGAGTCGAACCGGACTCGCCCGGTTCGACTAGGAATTCGCGAAAAGGGACTAGATCGATTGAAAAATCGGAAATCGTTCGGTTCTAGAGAGAATCGGACGATTCCGCACAGTGACTCGCCGATTCACTGTACGGAATCGGCGAGTCCGAACAGTGAATCGGAGAGTCCATACGGTTTTTTTTTTTTTTTTTTTTGTTGTAATCCATGATAGATTTTTTTGTAATACTTGATCGATTTTTTTGTAATCCATGATCGAATTGTTTTTGTTTTTTTGTAATCCATGATCGAATTTTTTGGTTTTTTGTAACCCATAATAGAATTTTTTGTAATCCATGATCGAAATGTTTGTTTTCTTTTCTTGTAATCCATGATCGATTTTTTTGTTTTTTTTTTTTTTTTTTGTAACTCATGATAGAATTTTTTGTAATCCATGATCGTATGTTTTGTAATACATGATCGAAATGTTTGTTTTTTTTTTGTAATCCATGATCGAAATGTTTGTTTTTTTTTTTGTAATCCATAATTGAATTTTTTGTTTTTGCTTTTTTTGTAACCCATGATAGAGTTTTTTGTAATCCATGATTGAATTTTTTGTAATCCATGATCGAACTGTTTTTTTCTTTTTTTGTAATCCACGATTGAATTTTTTGTTTTTTTTTGTTTGTTTGTTTTTGTAATCCATGATCGAATTTTATGTAATCCATGATCAAATTTTATGTAATCCATGATCGAATTTTATGTAATCCATGATTGAATTTTTTGAAAATTTGTGATTTTTTTTTTTTAATCCATGATCGAATTTTTTTTGTAATCCATGATAGAATTTTTTGAAAATTTGTGATTTTTTTTTTAATCCATGATCGATTTTTTTGAAAATTTGTTTTTTTTTTTTTTAATCCATATTATTCAAAGAGAAAATGAGAGAGATGATGATTCTGAGGCCACCCTATCCCAGCCATATTATTCACATATCGAGTCCCAACAACAACAGTGTAGGGATGAGCACGAAATACTGTAAATTAAATGCTGAATGGCGGTTCATGCAGGGAAAGAACATTTCAATATTCGCATATTCATTCAAAAACATGAAAATTCTTAATGGAGTACCCTCATTTTTTATTGAATTCCTAAAAAACAATATTTATAATGAATTTTAATAATTTTTTCGAATTTTTTTTAAGCTTTATTCTGACCGATTCACCCGATTCCCGATCCGGATCGCCGATTCGCCGATCCGGATAGGTTTTTTGGAAGCCCGATCCGGGTCACCGATCCGTTTTTTAAACCATTGGTTCCTACAAATCTAAGTCTTATTCTCACTCATGGAAGAGATCCGAGAATTTGACATGCATATACATCCACATGTATATACATCCTCGTACATTCAAAAAATGACATGCATGCATCCACGTACATACAAATCCAAGCTTTACTCAAATTATCAGAAAGAATGACATGGATTCCACATACATACATATGTGAGAACATACTTGACGGTAGGTTTTTTTAAACAAAAGTGGTCCTCTAATTTGAACCTCGGACCGCTATTGACTTTTGAAAAGAAAAAAAAAGCGGTGCGAGAATTTGAACCTTGGACCGCAACTTAACGTTGGAAAAATGAAGTGATTCGAGAATTTAAACTTCGGATCGCAACTAAAGTTTTTGAAAAAATAAAGCGGTACGAGAATTTCAACCTCGGACCGCAGTTTTGAAAAAATAAAGCGGTCCGAGAATTTCAACCTCGAACCACAGTTTTTAAAAAATAAAAGCGGTCCGATAATTTCAACCTCGGACCACAACTTAAAATTTTAAAGAATTAAGCGGTCTGAGAATTTCAACCTCGGACCACAGGGGCAAACTTGAAAATAAAAAAAGGCGCGCGTTGACCGACCTTTCTAGTAATTTTTGCCTAAAAAGGGGGTATCTTGTATTTTCTGTACTTTTTTAGGGTCCGTAAGTAATTAACTCAATTTGATATAATTTATCTCTCTAAAATTTTAATATTATTTTTCTCTCTAAAATTTAAAATTTGAGATAATTTCTCTCTATAAAAATTTTGAGATAGTTTATCTCTTTTAAAGTTTCACGTACTTTCTCTATTTAAAATTTGATGTAGTTTCTCTCTCTAAAAATTTTGAGATAGTTTTTCTCTAAAACATTTTAGGTAGTTTCACTCTCTAAAATTTGATATAATTTCTATCTCTAAAATTTTAATATGTTTTCTCTCTAATTAAAATTTGAGATAGTTTCTTTCTCTTAATAATTTGAGATATTTCTCTATCTAAAAATTTTCTGGCAGTTTCTTTCTAAAATTTATTATAGTTTGTCTCTCCAAAATTTTTAAAATACCTTTCTCTCACTGTAAAACTTAAGATTTCATATAGTTTATCTCTTTAAAAATGTTGAGAGAGTTTCTATCTCTAGAAATTTTTAGGTATTTTTTTTGGAAAAATTACAAAAAAAACCCCCAAAAATACACTGACCATGCAACTTACCCCCAACCCAACTTATTTTCTCACTTTTTTCCAAAAAGTATACTTTCCATGTAAATACCCCCTCCTCCCCCCTCCAACCAAAAAAAGTTCTTTTTTTTTTTTACGAAAATACCCGCCCTGTAAAAAGTGC
This sequence comes from Amborella trichopoda, assembly GCF_054954075.1. Classification (NCBI taxonomy): domain Eukaryota; kingdom Viridiplantae; phylum Streptophyta; class Magnoliopsida; order Amborellales; family Amborellaceae; genus Amborella; species Amborella trichopoda. The sequence goes on along the minus strand of NC_142345.1, from coordinate 30,180,911 downwards.
CCATTTTGTTTTACAGAAATGCACTCTGGCAGTCTCAAAGGGCGCTCTGGCAATACATGCTTTGGAGCCCCAGCGCTCCGGCAGTTGCATAGGGCGCTCCGGTACTGAAGACATGCGCTCCAACAATACACGTTCTAGAGACAATGCCCTATGTCAGTCTCAAAGGGCATTCCGACAATACATGCTTTGGAGCCATAGTGCTCCAGCAGTTGCATAAGGTGCTCCGGCACTTGAGACACATGCGCTCCGGCAGTGCATGTCTGGAGACAACATTGCTCCGGCATTTGCAAAACGCGCTCCGGCGGTGCTTGTTCTGGAGACGAGGCGCTTCGAAAGCTGAATAGGGCGCTCGGACCGTACTTGTCCTAGAGTCACAGCGCTCCGACAGTATCTGAAGACGCTCTGGTAGTATATGTTCTAGAAAGTGAGCTTCGACAGTTGCATATTGCGCTCCGGCAATATGCTACTTGGGTCCGATAATCAGCGCCAATTTTTTTTTTATTTTTACGGGATGTGTATTTCCTTAAAAAACAAAGGAACTTTTTTTGTTGGGGGAGTATTTACATAGAAAGTATATTATTGAGAAAAAAGTGAGAAAAAAGGTTTGGATGGGGCTAAGTAGCATAAATAGTGTATTTTGGGGGTTTTTTGTAATTTTTCTTTCTTTTTTTTCTGAATTTTGATATAATTTCTCTATTTAAAAATTTCAGGTACTTTCTCTAAAACTTGATAAAATTTCTCTTTCTAAAATTTAAGATACTTTCTCTCTCTAAGACATAAAACTTGAGATAGTTTCTCTCTCTGAAAACTTTGAGAAATTTATCTCTCTAAAATTTTTGAGATAGTTTCTCTCTCGATAAATTTTTCAAGTAGTGTTTATCTCTAAAACTTAATGTAGTTTCTCTCTCTAAAACTTAAAATTGATATAATTTATTTCTTTAAAAACTTTGAGATATTTATCTCTCTAAAAAAATTGATATAGTTTCTCTCTCTGAAAACTTCGAGATATTTATCCCTAAAAAATTTTAGGTAGTTTCTCTCTATAAAATTTGATATAGTTTTTATCTCTAAAATTTTAATAAATTTTCTTACTCTAACGTTTAAGATTTGAAATAGTTCTCTCTCCATAAAATTTGAGATAGTTTCTATATCTCAAAATTTTTAGGTACTCTCTAAATTTTAATACAATCTCTCTAAAATTTTAATATGCTTTCTCTCTAAAACTTTAAATTTGAGATAGTCGCTCTATCTAAAAATATGAGAATTTTTGTCTCTAAAAATTTTCATGTACTTTCTTCATCTAAATATTTTGAGATAATCTATCTCTCAAAAAAAATGGGTACTCTCTCTCAAAATTTTAATATAGTTTCTCTCTCTATAACTTTAACATACTTTCTCTCTCTAAAGTTAAAATTTGAAATAGTTTCTCTCTCTAAAATTCTTGAGATAGTATTTCTCTTTAGAAAAACTTAGGTACTTTCTCACTCTAAAATTTTCATACCTACCAATTTGCCCTATGTTAAGAGTTGAGGGGGACCGACAAGTGAAATCCCATGGGCCTTAGAAATTCAAAAAATAGGTTTTAGCATGGAAATAAAGTCATGGAAAAGTTAGGTAATTTTTTAAGATTTAATTTTCATAGAATTTTAATATCTTAGCCATTGAGCAAACGAAACGATAAATTTCATGTAATATCCATGACATTAAAAACCCATGACCTAAAATCCACGTGCCCAAACGAGCAATTGAAGTTGCTCTTACAATGGTCTTTAGGGTGACAGCCACCTAGATAGTTACATTAAACCTAAATCAAGCATTCAGTGTCCAAAAGAATCAAAAGTATTTATTACTTTGATCTAAAGTTAGACTTATTTTTATATTTATTTATTGGAAAAATACCTCTATGTCTCGTATTTTTTAAGTTTCATTTCTTGATAAACCCAAAGTTTAAAAAAATATCTTCTAACCCCCTGACCACTTTAAATCTATTTTTTAACCTAAACAAATGTAAAAAAGACATGTTATTTTTAAACCCAATCTTTTTTCTCTCTTACTTATATATCCCAAATTTCTCCTTTTCTCTCTATTCTTGAGTCTCTCTCACTCTCTCTCCTCCTGTGTTTCTCCAAACACCTCTCTCTCTCTCCTCCCGATAACCTCTCACCTCCATGAAGACTTCTTTCTCTAGAAGTTTAAGAGGATGGCTTTTAGGAAAGACCTGTATTTTTAGATTTGTTTAGCTTAAAAAAACAAGTTTAAATTAGTTAGGGGGTTAGAAGAAATAAAATCTAACAAGTTTTATGCCTCAATATATCTTTTAAAATTTTGGGTCTATTGTGAAATAAAAACTAAAAATAAAAAGTATAGGAATATTTTCCCTCATTATATACAAATATGTTTTGGTACATGCGCTATGGTTTCCCCTATTTTGAGCAAATTACTTAAGAACATTGAGAAGAGTCCATTACCATTTGGTTTTTTTTTCCAAAATTACGCGGACCATCCCCCACATGTCGTTCCTTAAGGGAAGAGAGAGAAGGTTAGAGAGAGAAAGATAAAGGCATTGCTGATGATTTTAAGAAATCCATGGCGTTTTAGCTTGAAGTCTATCAATATTCGGCTTTAAAAGGAGTTATTTTACGGGGAAGCCAGTTGATACTCAGTGAAATAATATCAAGAGGAATTTGGAGCGAAGTTACTTTAAATGGGTGGGGTTTTAGGGTTGAAATCAAAGGAATCAGATGCCTGAAAATCAAGCGTATTTGATCGTTTTCGGAAGAAATCAGTGAGTTTTTTTGCAAATTTGCAGCATTAATGGTGGAAACCACTGAAATCTTTGGTTAAACGGTGAAAGCTGGTGATTCTAGTTGGAAGGATTTTCAGGAAAAAAATCGAGCGGTTATTCTGCTATTTCAAGGAGTTTTTAGTTGGAAACCATGAAATCCATTGCTTTGAAAAGGAGAAGCCATTTCCCAAACGAAGATTGTATGTGCCTCTCTTCGCCTTCATGGGTTTATGTAGCTTTTAAAGATTTTATGATAGACTGTGTAAAACATATTTAATAAATGAAACATAAACTTAGTGGGAGTGTAGTCCTATTATGGACCGTACTTGGCAAATATTATTTGCTGATGCTCGGACTAGGCTCGATGAGTTAGGCCAGCCGAGGTTTGGAAAAACCCAAGATACCTAGATATAGAGATCTACCGAGAAGGGTTTAGTGGGTTATCCATTGATGAGGTCGGAGTATGCCCAGATGAGAACCAAAGGACTGTGTGGCCCTTGCGTGTAATGAATAGCTTTTAGAGACATGGCTAAAACATCATCGTTATATCATCACACGACATGTACATAGATAGTCGTTTTGAGATTCGTCAATAAGGGTGAAGCATGTACATGTGCGAGATATTACCCCTATGCACCATAGAGTCATGGTTGCATCATGGTCTGAAGGACCATGATTTTTGTCTCTAGGGGAGAACCTAAAATCCATAAACTAGGATTGCATCTCTTAGTCTATTGATTGACTTTGGTGGTCTAATCATGCACCCCTATAGTGGACTGTGGGTCATGGGAACTGCTGAGTCAGTTTGAGAAAGCTAGGCGGATTGTGATTCATAGTTGAAGATGAAGTGCTCCCATGTATTAATAATTTTCTAGATCTAACGGATCTGATTCCTATCAAAATTAATTAATTTTAATTAATTTAATGCTATCTGATTTTTAGAATGTTTATTTGAATTTTTGTGAATATTATGATATTTTATTTTTGTCATTTGGATTTATAAATTAAGAGAAATTAAAATTTCAATGTTTTAAATAAATTATAAGATTTAAAAAATTCTAAATATGAAATAAAATATTTTCGAAAAAAATATGGGACCTTCATAAAATATGGGGCCCAAAATTTAAATACATATGGATTAAATGGGGCCCACACGGGTGGCACGCCCTACCCATTCACGTATTCTTATTGGAAATAATATTTAACTCTTGTTGTTGGCTTATCTTTTGGGTATAGCCATCATAAGGTTGAATATTTGAGATATTTACTAAATCTTTAAATCAAGATTGGTTGATCTAATAATTAAGGATGGGATACATTAAAATATAAGTTTTTTTTATTCAATGACAATCTTGATTCAATAATTAAGGATTTGATATATTTAAATATAAGCTTTCTTTATTTGATGAGAATAGATTTAGAAAATAGAGGATACGACTCTAGCTCATCTCTTTGAATCTTGATGGTGGATCAAAGAGATGGATGGCTTAAATCTTTCACCCCATAAGTCTCATTAGATTGACGGTTGAGATTTGACCCTACGGATTGAAGTAAAATTTATGCCATAGAAAATCTATAAAAAGAGGTCTCCACTTTTAACAAATTACGTATATATTTTCTCTCTCACTACCCCAAAATTTAGCTCTCTCTAGAAAGATTACCAAAGGGAGGCACGCCCCAATTTTGAGGCACACCCCTGTCTTTTTCTCTTTGGGGAATTCTCTTTGGGTGGCACGCCTAAGCCTAGGTGGTGGTTTTTGTGGGTGGTAAAGGAATGAACCCCTTGCTAGTAGATCTCTCCCTCTCTCTTGATATACATCTCTCATCCATCTAAAATCAAGTTAGGAGGCTTGATCAAGATTAAGCCATTGTGTGAATTTTTGTCATAGTAGGAAATCAACATACCGATCACAGATCCCAAGCACCATTAGAAAGAGGAGACTCAGCGAGGGGTATACTAAGCCCGGTTGAGGTAATCTCCAGCAATTTTACCTTTTTAAATATTTATTTACGTTTTGATCTTCTTTTCTCCTAAAGCAATAAAAGTCTAGTTTTGTTTGTTGAATAAAAGAACTATATTTGAAGAGGTAGCAATTGAGAACTGATTTTATTTTTGTTTTTTTTTAAGAGTGGTTTAATTGTAATTGAACATTGTAAATGATCTTGCCGGTATAAAAAAAAAGAATTTTTTTTAAAATATATACACCGTGCTTTATCGTAAAGTCCATTCAATTTGAGGGTGTTTGGATCCTTCTTTGGGGGTCGGCAGTTGTGGGGAGTTTCTTGAACCTCATTTCTCTCACTAAAACCTTTGTATAGTTCTGGGTGTTTTAGTCAGCTTCAGTAAACTATTGCCATGGCCATGATTTTCCCTCACACTCATCATTTTGCGGTTGAAGGGCAAATGGAAGGGAGCTGGAGGCGTTTTTAAGAAAAAAAATGGACTTCACTTGAGAGGAAAGAAGAGCCCCAGTCCGGTATTTGTTTCGCCGGATAGGGGGGTTGGGGGGTGGTGATCCTAATTTGGGCCAAAAGAGATATCAAATGCTAATTGACCCTCCTCAATATTGTTGACCCTCCTCAATATTGTTGACCCTCTTCAATAGTGTCTGAACGTAATTTGCTCTACTCCTTTATAAGTGGATGACAAGGTGGTAGAGTGAAGTCACGTCATCAAGTATCGACGCACAACATTAATCAAAAGGTTCCTCTTATCCTATCTCCTTGAGCAGCACACTTCATACATCATGGTGTTGGTTCTCAATTATTAAAGAAGGGTGGGGTATTGAAATTAATATACATGTTAATATATCAAATTTGTTTTGGGTGAGAAGTACAAAGAGTCATCCGAGGACTATTTGGGATCTTCTGCAGAAGGTTCCTTCATATTAAACTTTGATGGATGCTCTCTTGGTAACCCAGGTGTGATAGGTATACGTGGGACTAGAATGGGTCTTTTCTATTTGCTTATGCGGGGTCTTGTGGAGGTGCCGTGTGGAGTGGTTACTGCTTGTGAAAAGTCTCAGGTTTATTTGAAGAGCCTTAGCGTCCATTAATTATGTGAATATACATACTTGTCTTAAATAGACCAATTACTGATGAGAAAATAGAAAGTCACATATTCCTATACTCTATTGAGACTTACCATAAATACAATATATTGTATCTACTCTTTCCAAATATATAGATTACAATATATACTTTTTTTATTTACCTATAGATAATATATATTTCACTTTAATACTGCTAACCGAGCTGAGATGACATCACTATTACAAGGTCTAAAAAGTATTAAGGTCTGTAACCATATGTGGTGCAAGAGGGAGTAGAGGGTGCCGTGGCTGCTTCACCAGATATGATTACAGATTATTGATTATCTTTTTCCTTGGGAGTCTCTCTTCAATACATCGATTGGGAAGGAAATGAAGTGGATGATTCTCTGGCCAACAAAGGTGCTGAACTCGAGTCTTTGGTTATTTGTGAGGATGTAAACTCTTATCTTATAATTGTTTTTCCTTATCAATAAAATTTCACGTATTGTCCAAAAAAAAAAAACACAAAAAGCGAAGCTTCCAGAGATGCCCTTGGAGATTTAAAGTATGAGCATAGTGGACCTGCACGCCGCCCAAGGTGGACATTTGGACTCATGGTCCTAATCATTTGTGCTTGTAAATATAAGGTTCTTGCCTACTTATTTATTTTTGTCTTTTTAAAAAAAATTAATTTAGTATTTTTTATCAAAAATAGTTAAAAATAACTAGAAATCACAAAAAAATCTAAATAGTAAATTAATCTTATATATAATACAAAAGTACCAAATATCTAATAGAATAATATTATCTAACTTTATTTTAGATAAGATAATTTATTCAAGACAAAAGTAATTATCATCCATGTCCTACGAGAAGCTCTCAAATAATAACTACCGCATCAAAGTTAAGCCTCCGTGTAATCTTAGTACAAAACTTCACCTTTTGTTTGGTGTTTTGGGTTAATGATTGATGACATATGACTTCATTTAGTATATTGTTTCCACCAATGTTTAAAAAAGCGGATCGGTGGCTCGAATCGGTTACACCCATACCCGTGGCAGATTGGTGGATCGATAGATCGGTTCGGGGAATTGGCTAAATCGGCAATTTTTGTCTTAAAATTTTTCAAAAAATCACCATAAATCTTTAAAAATAGTATTCTTTTAGTTTTTAAAAGAAATTACGAGTGACGCATTATGTACTTTCATTACTTTGTAAAAATGAATACTGAGACGTTGTTTTCCTATCTAGATGTCTGTATAATTATTAATCATAATATAATATTGCATCAAAATAATTTAAAAATATTAGAAAGCACTTCCATATTGTAAGATTAAAAAAATAATTTCTCATATAAAGTGAAATTAATCACATTGAATATTTATTAATTCTCTTTATTTGTCCAAAACTATCACAACCTATCTAACTATAATATTATATATTGAAATTGAAATTATTGATTTATATTTTATAATCATTTTACTATAAAAATAAAAATAAATTTGAAATTTGTCTTATAATATCACTTAGCTTAAATAATCTAATTTATAATTATAATAAATAGTAATATATTATATAATTTATAATATAAATACATAAATAAATAATGTATAAGATTTAATTATCCATATAATTAATATAATTACTAATTATAAACTTAATAATTTAGAATTCGCTATGTCCAAGTTAATAAAATTCATAAAAGATGGGGGGAGGGGTCAAATGCAAAACAATGAAAGCCATACATGTCTTTTGCTCTTGCAGTAGATGCATATTCTCACGAAGGATTTGGGGTGTGCGAGGGAGAGAGACGGAGATGCGAAAGTTCGTGAAGAAATGGGACTAGTCTACAATTTACCTTTTATTTTATAAGAAATTTCAGAAGTGCCCCATCTTCTATAAAATCCAATTTTGATGACGTCGGAATCAGGATAAATTGAAATTGTGTATGTCTGTAAACTGGTGATGTGTATGTGTTTGAGTTTTGATTGATTTATGACGTAATCAAGCGATTCTCCACATCAAACGGCCAAATCCTGTTTTTTTTTTGAATCTGGGACAATGATGGTCTCAAGCATACCCGATTCGGATTGCCCGATTCCATATCGATGTGTCCAATTTTTTTTTTTTTTGAAAAATTTATGCGGTATCTATTTCATTAAGATAATAAAAATTACAATAAGAAGTGCAAAAGAAAAGGAAAAAAAAACAACACAAAGAGCAGCCAGGGCGTGAGTAGTTGCCGCTTTGGCAAGACAGTCAGCTTCACGGATGAAACCTCTCTTAACATGTGCAAAGGTATTCTTGCAAGACCTTAAGGGCATCAAGATGGAATCCATGACTCCACTTAGATGCCACGGCATAATGTCCCGCTAAGAGCACCATTTAATGACGTTAACCGAATCTCCTTCAATAATCACCTAAGAGTGATTCTCGGATAAACGATCTACTCCCATTTTAAGCGCCCATAGCTCTGCCTCATTGATTTCATAGGAATGCAGTCTACCATGGTAGGACCATAAAGTAGATTCCGAGTTATCGTGCAGTAGTCTACTATAACCGTTAACATTGCCTCAAACACTCCCATCAAAATTTAACTTAAACCAACCAAAAGGGGCTTTAACCAAGAGCAATTGAGACGAGTACAAAGCTTTTACAAAAAGATTATCTCTCTAAAATGCGGGAATAGAAGGTCTTTGGGGAAAGAGAGTATCGGGAAAACAACAAAAGGCCACATAATGGACGATCCTTTGATACAATCGATAAGAAAAACCAAGTCCCTAGATCTTCCCTCAAACGTTCACTAATTCCTCTCTTTCCAAAGATGAGCAACAACCACCAAACGCCACAGAGCAATACACAGAGACGAAAAAAGTGGAGTCCAAATCTGTTGCATCAAGTCGGAAATACTATCTGGCCAATGAGTCTGCCTGCAAGATATTGCACTCATCCAATCCCAAAGGCTTTATGCAAAAAGGCATTGAAAGAAAAGATGGTCGATGGTCTCTCCATCATTTTTACAAAATAAACATACGCTTGGTAGACAATCCCAATCGCCTCAATTTGATGAATTTATGACATCATCAAGCGATTCTCTACATAAAAACTGTCAAATCTCATTTTTTCACTGAATTCGGGACAGTATGGACGATACCCGATTTGGATCGCTCGATTCAAGATCGATGTGTCCGAGTTTTGATCAATTTATGATGTCTTCAAGCGATTCTCTATATAAAAATGGCCAAATCGTGTTTTTTCATCTGATCCGAGACGGTTTGGACGATACCCATTTCGGATTGCCCGATTCCATATCGATTTGTCCAAGTTTTATTCGATTTATGATGTCATCAAGCGATTCTCTACATAAAAGTGGTCAAATCTTGTTTTTCGCCGAGTCTAGGATGTTCTGAACGATACCCGATTCAGATCGCCTCATTCCATATTGATGTATCTGAGTTTTGATCAATTTATGACATCATCAAGCAATTCTTTACATAAAAACAGCCAAATCCCCTTTTTTCGTCAGATCCGAGACGGTCTGAATGATGCTCGATCCGAATCGCCCGATTTCAGATCGGTGCACCAAATTTTTAAACACTGGTTTCCACTCTACCATCTCGTATCGGATTTTTAGACCAAAGTAAGATAGATTTTTGATACTTGTCTACACTAATACTTGTGGTCGGTTTCCATGTAACAAGTACCTAAAACCATTCTAAGACTCGAGTCCAAATGAAAATTGTCATGGCAACAGTAAACAACTTTCTCAAGATGATGCTTGTTCTATTTGGGCAACGTAAATTCTTCTCAAAGAATATATACAAAATGCATATATCTTCTTGGGCAAAATAGAAATTAAAAGTACTTTTACAACCCCAAGCATAAGTCATGTGACTCGGCTAGGGACCAACCAAACACACACAAAAAGAATTTGTATCTACTGTTGAGCATGTAGAAAATCATGCCCTAGGGTAGCACAATGGTCTTCCGATGGTTGTTTGATCTAGGCATTTATGTACTTGAGCTATTTAAAAAAAGAAACTTGATCCTAAAGCGGACCCCAAACTTTTTGTTTCCCTTAAAGTTTGGCCCATGCCCAAGGAGCAACTATGACTTTTGCCCTAGCAGGAGCATAGCATACATGCTAATCTTTATTACACCTTTACGCTTGCCCTCTAATCTATTTTAAGAAAGAGTGTATCACATGAATTCGTTTAATACAGGGGAAATATCGTCGTACTTTTTATTTTTGGTTTTTATATCTCAATAGATCTAAAAATTCAAAATATATCTCTTAACACCGTGACAAATTTTACCTGTTTTTAATTATTTTTTCAGCTATAACAAATATAAAAAAGACATACTCATTCTAAACCCACCCTGCAATAAGTTTAAGCATGCTCAGACACCAGTTTTCACTATGATCCGAATAGGGTATCACCATGGAGCAACAAAAAAACAATCCAATCACCATCATCATAGCTTTATCGCAATTATTTGGGTCTGTTATACGAATCATGTTCGGCTATTTTACTCTATCAAGAGTCATACCCTCTCTAAGAATCCAATTAAAAGTAACGGTAGAAAATAAAAATAATGGATAAACCTTTGACTCTACCAGAAGTTTCACTTGATAGGTCATGGTTTGAGAAAAGAAAGTAGAAGTTCACAAGTAACCATAGACACTATAAAAGTTTTCAACAAATGGAACAAAGCAATCGCAAGTAAGGAAACTCATAATCCTATGAATCTCAAAAAGCTGCTCTACGTCTTCCTTAATACATTGAGGTACAACGACTGTAGGTCGTTTTAAGCCGTAAAAACCACAAGTTGCAACATACATCGGAATCCCACCCTGCAATTAGTTTAAGCATGCTCAGACACCAGTTTTCACTATGATATGACCAGGGTATCACCATGGAACAACAAAAAACAATTCAATCACCATCATTATAGCCTTATCACAACTATTTGGGTCGATTATACAAATCATGTTCCGCTATTCTGCTTTATGAAGAGTCATACTCTCACTAAAAATCCCATTAAAAATAAGGGTAGAAAACAAAAATAATGGAGAAATCTTTGACTCCACCATAAACCATTCAGTTTCACTAGATAGGTCATGCTTTGAGAAAAGAAAGTAGGAGTTCACACGTAACCATAGATACTATAAAAGTAAAGTAAGGAACTCACAGTAAAACAATCAACAAACTCACAATGTGATCAAGGTGAGCATGAGTGATAAAGAGAAAATCTTGGTGCACAGCTTTAGCAGGGCACCTTCCAATATCAAAAGCCACATTCATGCTAGGAACCACTGCACAGGTTTCATGGCCACCAACTGAAACTCCTTTTATCAGAACATTCTCAACCTCCTCTCCCTTCCTATTAACCTCTGCCCTAGCTTTCCTGCACTCTTCCTCTTCTATCACAGAGTTTACAGTAGAGAGAAAACCGGAACGTCTCATGGCTAGCGATGATGGACCAGTGCCATTTTGGCCAGAATCTGAAGAATCCCGGCCAAACTTTTGCCCGAAAAATAGTTCAGTCTTTGCTGGTTCGTGGTGGATGGCCGGAAATGGGAGATAGGAGCACGAAAAGGGAGAAGGGGAGAACATGGTGGTCTAGAGCTTCAGGCCGTCGTGGTCATGGCTCGAAGGTTTTAACGGTTTTGTTGGTGGAAATTGCAGGGAAGAAGATATTCCTAATACATATTATGCTTCGTAGGAGTAGATTGTCCATTTACTCCCTCAGGTAAAAACCCACCTAGGCCTCAAATTTTAGCGTAAACCTTTTAAGTTTACCTCAATAATATTATTTTCGCGAAGAAAAATCTTTCCATGAGTCATGGCATGAGACTATATATAAAGTGGACCACGGAACCAGCCTATTATATCCCAATATCGAACAGGCATTTTTTCTAAAAAACAGGCCGGTTTTCTTAACCGTTTTGGTTTACCGTTGTTTTCGTCCGTTATAGCTCTGTTTAACACATCAAATAATGACGGCTATTTGACATATGCCCGTTATTTTTCATAAAAGAAGATTTTGCAGCTTTTTTTTTTCTTTCATTTTGTTGTTTTTTTTTGTTTTTTTTATCAAATATTGATGTTATACACCGTAAGATCATCGATTATTGAATCAAAAGTCGAAAAACAAAGAGTTCTTGACGGATTGAAATGAGAATTTTTGAAAATTAGAAATTTCCGCCTTTCTATCAAATGCAGCTTTAATACCTCATATATTTTCATAAAAATGGAGGGCTTTGATTGATTATTGAATGATTCAACGTTTACATATTTCAATTTTTCCAAAACGATGAAGATTTGAGGATTTTTTGGCCCGAAGTACTGATGCTCGAAGAACTGTTTTTATCCAAACAAATTGATTTTTTGATCGATCAATTGATCGATTTTTATCGAAATGATCACTGAAGTTTGATCATAGAGGCCTTATCTATGAAATAAACTAGTTATTTTGATTTACTTTTGATTAAATGTTTTTATATCGATTTTTTTTCTTGCGTTTTTTCCTGAAATTTTCGTGAAGTGAAAAATCCATAATTTTTTGAACAAAAATCTCAATAATAAATAAATTTTCATGAAATTTGAGGCATTGGAATCTTAATTGAAGTATCTATCATATCCCCATGTCAATTTGTTCAAAAAATGAAAGATTTGGGGTTGATTTCAGCTCTAAAGTTTTTGTGTTCTTTGGCTCAATTTTAGGGTTCTTCAAAAAAATTTGTGTTTTTAATAAAATTACATTTTGTTTTTATAAAAATATGTAATTTGTGATGAATATGAGAAAAAAGAATATATTCTTCTTTTATATATATATATATATATATATATATATATATATATATATATATATATATATATATATATATATATATATATATTGGTGAGCTTGTTCGATTGTTTTTAATGTTATATATTTTTTTACAAAAAAGTGTTTTTTTGGGATGAATATGAGAAAAAAATATTTGTTTCTTTTTAATGTTATATATTTTTGGTGAGCGCGTTGAATTGTTTTTAATGTTATATTTTTTTTATAAAAATATTTTTTTGTGATGAATTTAAGAAAAAAATTATTTCTTTTTAAGGTTATTTTTGTTGTGTGTTACTGATGTCTGTGTTCTCAACTTCTTGTTTAGTTGTGACATTTTCTTCTAATTTGTTTTTTTATTTGTTACAAGCTATCTATCATTTGTTGAAACTTCATATTTCTTAAATCTGTTTATTAGCCTCTATGAAGAAAAGAGGTAGAAATTAAAAAGTGTTTTACTCATCTCTCATGTTTCCACAAGTTCAAATGGATAAAAACTTAATTTGTTTTTTCTTAAAAAAATATGCATCTTAATTTTACATTTTAAAGTTGCCGTCTTATAAATTTTTTTTTTTTCATGTTAAAACCTAACTCAAAAGATTATTGAGTAAATGAGGTTTGGCCATTTCAAAATCGATTTGGCCATTTGAAAGTCAACTTGGCTATATTTTTTGAAAATATGTCATTTGGGCATTTGAAGCAGCACTTGGCTATATTTTTTGAACTATGTCATTTGGCCATTTGAAGCAGCACTTAATACCTTGACCCACACTTTGATAAACAAGTTACTAAGTAAATGAGGTGCTCTCTTACTACCTTAACTCACAACCCTTCGAAAATTGGGAACATCATGCTACAAAAAAATACGCTCTCAAACCCAATTCTAAACTGTATTAAAAGGTCTTTCAACATTAAAACACCATTTTTCAATATCAACATTAAAACACTATAGAAGAATATATTGTTGCATCATCTATTGTTAGTTGGACTTTATAACTTCACCTATCGAATTTATGTGAAATTATAAATTGTCTTACATATTTTCATAATATTCAAATATTAAATTAAATAAAAAGTTGTTTCAATTTTTTTTATAAGATAAATGTATGTAATATGATGGCGTATACTTAATCTAAGTTTATATATATATATATATATATATATATATATATATATATATATATATATATTAATTTTTTTGGGGATTTTGACCCTTTTATTTTTTTAAAAAAAATCTACTTGACCGGTTAATTGCTCCGGTTAGTTCGGGTCCGGTTCAAACCACTCCCAGCCTCATGACTAGTTAACCGTTCCGGTTTGAGTTTGCGAACATTGGTCCTCGTACAAGTGAGCACAAACTCGGGAAGTGGATTTAATGGACCGGCCCGCCAATGCTAAGGTACATGCGATGCTACAGCATAGGTAGGTCGGCCCATAACTGGTGGGGGCATGTTGTGACTTTTTAAAAAAAATTCATCCGCGCAATTCTCAAAACACTCCACAAAATTTCGAGTTTAAATGATTAATAAAAGGGTGTGGTTTTTATAAGGTCGCAACGTTAAACAATCCAATTAAAGCGCGCCTCTAAATTGTATTGTAATATATATTTTTGGTGTAAGGAATTCTTAAGTTTAACTGAAAATCTATTTTGATATCTAATTATAATTTTTTTTTTTTTTTCATATTCATTCATCTCGATGTCGAGATGATCAGTTATAAGGTTTTTTCAACATTAAAACAACCTTTTTCGATAGATTTTTGAGGTGCATCTTTACTCCTACATTTTAAGGTTGCAACCATATATAAACTTTTTCTTTAATAAAAATATTGAAAAGGAAAGAGTGACAATATATGCTCGCCATTATGTATGATAGGATTGAATATGAGCCATCCAACCTATACTATTCCCCAGTCTGGTCGACCCAAAAAAACATATTTATGCAAGTTGGAGCCTCTGAACTTGTGCTTCGTAGCCAGTGTTTGCAAAATCAAACCGGAACGGTTAACCGGTCATGAGGCTGAGAGCGGTTTGAACTAGTATCGGACGAATCGGGATGGTTAACCTGACTAACTGGTCAAGTAGATTTTTTTAAAAAAATTGGTCAAAAACCCCCAAAAAAATAAAAAAAAATAGAAAAACTTAGATGAAGTGTATATTATCATATTACATACATTTATCTTACAAAAAAAAAATTGAAACAACTTTTTATATAAATTAATATTTGAATACTATGGAGATATGCAAGACAATTATACTTTGACATTAATTCACTTAATGAAGTTACAAAATCCAACTAACAGTAGCTAGTTGTAATGAGAGTAGCGAGGGGGATCATAGTACTGATGTGTTTCACTATCACGGTTTACGAGGCGAAAAATCCGAGTAAGGCCTTGTGGAGTTGTAATGCCGCAATTGTGCCTCCTCGCCAGTCAGAAACATTTCTTGTGGTACCCCTTTGGCTAAAGTCTCATAGACTCCTCCATCCTTCGTGCTCTCCCCACCCTGTTATATGTTATGGCCCTTAACAGCTTCAATACTGTCATCATCATGAATAACAAGGTTACGGTGATGGCTACGGCTTCGTCTCTCCTTTGTCGAGTAACTGCTACACCTTCCGAACCAATCCCATTGAATCTTCCTGATCACATTAAACACTTGAAAACACAATTATTATTAACTATTTCTCAAAATACAAATGATCAAAGGAGATTGATAGCTAATGTCCTAGTCAAACCCAAGCCATCAGGGCTTCATCCCACTATTATTATTAATAATTTTTTAATCATGAGACTCTTGTGTGCATTCCAGCCCTTAGATCATCACAACCGTTTCTTGGGTGTTGGGTCCGTTTTATGAGATTCCTACGACTCGAATAAGTTCTCTAAGCTCCAAAGGGAAGACGATAACAAATATGAGAATAAAGCGGTGATTGAATAAAGACAGTGAATATTGTACTTCGAGGAGCACATTATACATTCACTCCTTTGGCTGAAAGACCCATGGAAGAAGATTTTTATTAACGTATCGAAATCCAACTTAAATCACGATATGAGTATTTTCAGGAAAATAGGGAAAAGGGTTATGAGTTACTAAGCATTCAAATCTGACGGTAAAAAATGAGTATAATAGGACTTTTCTAGAAAATATATAACTTGTACTTTTTTTTTTAAAAAAAGAAATTTATTTATTTAAAGTTCGTGAGGATCCAAAATTTGGGGACCCTAAAAATAGTGATAAGTGTTATCAAGATAAAGCATTACACCAAACCTCAAGGGCTCTATTTCAGTAAAAAATCAGTTCGACTAATTTTTAAAAATATAAGCAAAAATATGAAAAATAGTTTAAAATATACAATATAGAACAAAAATAAATACCGGTCAAACATTGATTTTTTGAAAGTTCTCGACCAAACTAATTTTTTACATTAAGTCAATGGGGCAAGGCCTGGTTAATTGCATAATCACAATCTGCTCCAGTTTTGATAACTACGACAGTGGTAGCTAGGGTTTACCCGAGGGAATAAAGGTACATTATGCTCCCGTGGGATCTTATAATTTTTGGCTTAAACTTATTACTTTGGGTGTGATTTGTATAAGACCACGCTCTAAACCATCAAAGTAGGACGCACATTCAAATTGTGCCAAACTATATTATTACAGTATTACAAATCTTTATGATGGTATTAGAAAAAAATTAAACTTAAAAAATAGTATAAATCAAAAAGATTTATGAATATTTGAAAATCTTAAAAATAAGAGACTAGATAATATATTATAATATGTATTATTTTAAAGATTTGAAATCTATGTTTTTACATAGTGGTCGAGATGATCGAATTGATGGTTTCCATAAACAACCTGTTCGAATGAATTTTTTGGGCATCAACGTTATATAAAAACTATTTCCCCTCAATCGATGGCTTGAGGCGTAACGACGGGTATAACGTGGCGTGATCTAGTTGGTAGTTACAATTATAAGAAAATGCCTAAACGAATATTAAAGAGTCGTCGAGAACAAGAGGGAACGGGCTGTATGATAGATGGTAACATAAACGAGGTGGGCCCGCACGTAAAATAGATGCCTCCTCAACTTTTATTTGTTTTCATCTTCTTTAGTCTTTATATTTTTATTGTTAACTTTTAATACACATGCATGATTTTCTTGTTCTCTTATCCTTTTCAGAGCAAACTGAAATAGAAAAAAATGTGTTCTGTATGTTATTTTTAGGTCAGCCCAGACAAAACGACCTTTTTGTAAGGAATAGAGAGCATAAATGAGAAGTTATGATATTTGACATATTAGGACATCTAATATAGTAGGCCTAAAAAAATATGGTTGATAGTAGTGAAAAAAGATGTACGGATTTATTGCATCATTAAAAGTATGATCCTTAATAGGGTAGAATGACGGATCATGATTTGTGTAGTCGACCTCAATTAATTAGAAAAAGGTTTTGACGATGACAATCAAGACATCTAAAATTTGTTTTGTTGATGTGTGGTAAAGATTTTTTGAATTTACAGTAATTTATCAAAATGGGATTTTTTTGTTAGTTAGAAATTTGGTCAAATCAAAATTATCGATTGAACCCATGAATTGGATTTAAAAAAAATAAAATAAGACTGACACGTTTAAAATTTAAAAATAAAACATAATATAAAAAATGCCCAATATTGTTTAAACATAGTTAGCTGGTCAAAACCAGTCTTGATAACTTTGATATTTGTATTAGATTAGATTTGCCAAAGCACTAACCACTTTGTCAGACATCCAGCTAGGTCTTAATAAAAATGGTGTATAGAGAAAAAAAATGCCTCTCCCACATATTTTAGTTTCTACCCATTATAGAACGTAATGTTAAAAATAATAATAATAATAATAATAATAAGAAAAAAAAAAAGAGAAGAAAGAAAAAAAAGAAAAAAAAAAGACTCGACCCACACATAAGTAGGAGAGAGTAAAATGACTTAGAGAGAGAAAGAGAGAGGGAGAGACGACGATCTTTGCAGTTACAGGCTTTGAGAGCGACTTATTTACACTTCAGTCCAGCGTTTTAAAAAACGCCGAGTCGAACCGGACTCGCCCGGTTCGACTCGGAAATAGTGAAAAAGGAACCGGATCGCCCAAAATCGGAAATCGTCCGGTTCTAGAGAGAACCGGACGATTCTGTACAGTGAATCGCCGATTCACTATACGGAATCGGCGAGTCCGAATAGTGAATCTGCGATTCCGTACGGATTTTTTTTTTTTTTTTTTTTTTTTTTTTTTTTTTTTTTTTTTTTTTTTTTTTTTTTTTTTTTTTTTTTTTTTTTTTTTTTGGTAATCTATGATAGATTTTTTTGTAATCCATGATCAAATTTTTTGGTTTTTTGTAACCCATAATAGAATTTTTTGTAATCCATGATCGAAATGTTTGTTTTCTTTTCTTGTAATCCATGATCGATTTTTTTGTTTTTTTTTTTTTTTTTTGTAACCCATGATAGAATTTTTTGTAATCCATGATCGAATGTTTTGTAATATATGATCGAAATGTTTGTTTTTTTTTTGTAATCCATGATTGAAATGTTTGTTTTCTTTTCTTGTAATCCATGATCGATTTTTTTGTTTTTTTTTTTTTTTTTGTAACCCATGATAGAATTTTTTGTAATCCATGATCGAATGTTTTGTAATATATGATCGAAATGTTTGTTTTTTTTTGTAATCCATGATCGAAATGTTTGTTTGTTTTTTTTTAATCCATGATTGAATTTTTTGTTTTTTGCTTTTTTTGTAACCCATGATAGAGTTTTTTGTAATCCATGATTGAATTTTTTGTAATCCATGATCGAACTATTTTTTTCTTTTTTTGTAATCCACGATTGAATTTTTTGTTTTTTTTGTTTGTTTTTTTTTGTAATCCATGATCGAATTTTATGTAATCCATGATCGAATTTTATGTAATCCATGATCGAATTTTATGTAATCCATGATTGAATTTTTTGAAAATTTGTGATTTTTTTTGTTTAATCCATGATCGAATTTTTTTTTGTAATCCATGATAGAATTTTTTGAAAATTTGTGATTTTTTTTTTAATCCATGATCGATTTTTTTGAAAATTTGTTTTTTTTTTTTTTTAATCCATATAATTCAAAGAGAAAACGAGAGAGATGATGATTCTGAGGCCACCCTATCCCAGCCATATTATTCACATATCGAGTCCCAACAGCAACAGTGTAGGGATGAGCACGAAATACTGTAAATTAAATGCTGAATGGCGGTTCATGCAGGGAAAGAACATATCAATATTCGCATATTCATTCAAAAACATGAAAATTCTTAATGGAGTACCCTCATTTTTTATTGAATTCCTAAAAACTAATATTTATAATGAATTTTAATAATTTTTTCGGATTTTTTTGAAGCTTTATTCTGACCGATTCACCCGATTCCGATCCGGATCGCCGATTCGCCGATCCGGATCGGTTTTTGAAAAGCCCGATCCGGGTCACCGATCCGGTTTTTAAACCATTGCTTCAGTCATAAGAAGTGGGCGGACCAAGCATGGGCGTTGTCTCGATGTGATTTTTTAAGTGATGAGGGGTTCTGTCCTTCTTTGGATTGGTGGAGCGTAGAGATATACGTGTTGAAAAATAAAGAGAAGTTGCAAAAGTCGGTTAAGTGAGATAAAGTCAAAATACAAGCCGTAAGGCAATTAAGTCTCTTAAGGCTAGAAAAACTTGTATGTAGGGTGGAAACGGGTCGGGTCCAATATTTGGGTACAAGTTTTGGACCCAAACTTGACTTTTTTGAGTTCAAAATTTGGACTTATACCTATACTCGGGATTGGATATACCTGTCGAGTCCCGGATAAATCGGGTCCATTGCCACCTGTATTTGTATGTCAAGGAAAGGGACAACTATCCCAAAAACCTACGCAAAAGGGTTATTTTTTACACTGGACAATTCATCTTCTCCACCTCGATGTATGGATATGGGGACGGATTTCAAATCTTAAAAGTGTTGTATTTTTGAGACATTGTATGGCCTTTCTATTTTTAAAAATTTTAAATAATTATAAAATTTGCTCAATCCACATTATTTTTCGGCTATTAATTTTCATAACAACGAATTTATTTAGGCCGTTGTAAGAATTTTCAATACTTTAACTACGTCTTTAAATACTCCTTGTTTTGATTATTTAAAAAAAATTCCTTTATGAGTATGCAAGTGCAAGGGCAACGTCCATCTTTAAGATGAACATAAAGTTGGATACTGTGTGAAAGGGTCAAATCAGATATGGATGGTGTCAAAAATATCTCTAAAAAAACATGCACATTTTAAAGTTCCATTTTTTTTTTTTTCATATTTATGATCAAGTTGACTTAGATGATGAATCCCAAAAGTATTGAATAAAAAATGCATCTTTAAGATAAATTTCAGAGGAAGCCTGTGAAAGAAAGACTAACGTGATCTTGTCGATGAATATATTTTTTTTATCTTTTCTTTTTTCACCCCTTTTTTTTTTTTTTTTTTCTTTTTGTTTGGCAAAATCACTTACAAGTAGTTTTATTACAATAACTATTGCTTCAAAGAAAATAAAACTAACAAATCTAAGATCTTAAAAACCTTGATGCCATTAAACCAATTTTCTTTAAACAAAGAAAATATCCACAATTCTTATGCTTGAGAATATAAACATATTATAATTAAATATGGTAAGAAACAAAAAAAGAGTGTCAGAGATTACCTTAACCGGGCTTAGTACACCCCACACCGAGTCTCTTTCTTCCGATGGGATGGTGTTCGGGATATATAATCGGTCACTTGATTCTCATACGTATAGCAAAACCCTCTCAATGATATATAGATCTCGATCTAGAACCAACTACCTAAGGCCTCAATGCCTTAATCTTGCTCAAACCCCATTAGCTCGATCTTTTGAGAGATGAGAGATAGATAAAAGAGAGATTGAGAGATCTACTAACAAGGGGATCTTCCCCTTTGCTACTAAAAAATCAGACCACCACAAGCTAACCTTAGCTTGGGCGTGCCATCTAGAAACAACGAGAGAAATTGGATTTTGACGTACCCTTGTAGAAAAAACTTGAGAGAGATAGAAGATAAAACTTGGGTGTGCCTCAAAATTGGGGCGTGCCTCCCCTTTGGTAATCTAGAGAGAGAATTAAATTTTGGTAGACAGATAGAATTATTAAAGAGAGAGGAGATAATATGTACATCATTTTATGAAGTGAGATACCTCATTTTATAGATTTTCTATGCCTTTGGAGTTTGTCTTAATTTGTATGGTTAAATCTTGATCGTCGATCTAAAGAGACTTGTGGGGTGAGAGATTTGAGCCATCCATCTGTTTGATCCACCATCAAGATTCAAAGAGATGAGCTAGAGCTTTATCTTCCATTTTTTAGATCTATTCCCATCAAATCTTTAAATAAAGAAAATATATATCTTATTTTCTATTTTAGAATATCCAATATTTATTTATTGGATCAAGCAATGTTGATTTAAAGATTTATTAAATATTTCAAATATTCAACCTTATCATGTAAGTTGGCTATCTCAAAAGATAAGCAAAAACAAAGGATAAACATTCTTTCTAAGAAGAATATGTGAATGGGTGGGGCGTGCGACCTTTTTGATGGCCATGTGGCCCTACCATTAATCCACATAGTTTTTAAATTTTGGGCCCCATATTTTATGGAGGCCATATATTTTTAGAAAATATTTTATTTCATATTTAGAATTTTTAAATCTTATATTTTATTTAAAATATTAAAAAATGAATTTATATTAATTTATAAATCCAAATGACAAAAAATAAAATATAAAAAGATTCACAAAAATTCAAATAAACATTCTAACAAATCATATATCATAAAATTAATTAAAAACTAATTAATTTTTTATAGGAATTTGATCCGTTAGATCTAGGAATTTATCAATATATGGGAGCACTCCACCTTCAACTGCGAACCACGATCCACCTAACTTTCTCAAACCGACCCAGTAGTTCCCATGACCCACGGTCTACTGCAGGGGCTCATGATTGGACCACCAAAGTCAGCTAATAGACTAGGGAACACAATAACATTTTATGGATTTCAGGTTCTCCCCTAGAGACAAAAATTATGGTCCTCTAGACCATGATGCAACCATGACTCTATGATGCATAGGGGTAATCTCTCGCATATGTACATGCTTCACTCTTATTGGTGAATCTTAAAACGACTATCTATGTACATGTCATGTGATGGTATAACGACGAAGTTTTAGCCTTGTCTCTAAAGGTTATTCATCACACACAAGGGCCACACAGTCCATAGGCTCTCTTCTGGGCATACTCCGACCTCATCAAGGGCTAACCCACTAAACCCTTTTCGGTAGATCCCTATGCTCAGGTACTTTGGGTTTTTTCAAACTCGACTGGTCTAGCATGTCGAGCCTAGTCCGAGTATCGACAAATCACATTTGCCTAGAATGGTCCACAACAGGACCATACTCCCACTGAGTTTATGTTTCATTATATAAAATGCTCATACAAGCTTTCATAAGGCCTTTAAAGGCCACATAAACTCAACAGGTTGCATATGTACTTATGAGTAAGCTAGAAACCTATCCTTATTTAAAATGTCTACTTGTGTACACTAGACCCTAAAAAGGACAAAAGAAATATGTGGATGAAGTTTCTATAAGGCTTAGGCTTTTTGAGAAAAAAATAAAACCTCACTCAAAATCCTTTTTGGAAAGCACTTTCGGCAATGGAAATCTTCATGAAGGCTCTGAAATCAATTTCCAACACCAACAATAAAATTCGAAACTCAAAAAATAATATAGATATTACAGATCTATAAACACTTAATTTTAAGGTGAAATGGATGGTCTAGAATATTTGTGATAATATATACTATTTTTTGAACTTAAAATCCTAATTTTTTTCTCTGCAATAATATTCAAACCGAGATGATCAATATAAAAGGTTTTCCAATACTTGAATTACAAATTTCGATGAGTTATAAGGTGAGGTTTACTTATTTTAATAGCACTACAACCCTATCAAACCGTTTTTCAAAATATATTTGTCCTTGAACGCATCTAACAAGCACCCACGCTTAAAGTATGACCCATCGGCGAAAGAAAGGAAAATAGTGATTTAGGAGGGGAGTCACTCACTGATTGCTAATTAATACAAGGGAAAGCTTTCTATGTTCCCCTACACAATAGAAGTTTTATGTTCTCCTTATCATCCAGCCATCCATTTTTGATCAAGAGAGCCACTCACTGTTTGATCTTAGATCCGATGTCTTAAAGTATTTTATTTTTAATTTTTTAATATTTTTTTTTGAATATGAAATTTGCTACGTGCCATCTTCTCATTGGCACTCACCTATAAAAAAGATTAACAATAATTTTTTGAAAAAAAAAATAACCAAAATACCCCTTGAAACTTTCAGGGGTATTTGATCATTTTATTTTATCAAAAATATATATATTTTTATATTTTTCGTTAGTGCGAGTTTAATAAAGGAATGGACGTCCAAAATTTAGTGTCAAAACAATTTATAGAAAAAAAATAAAAATAAAATAGTGTACAAATATGACATTGTGATTGAGACAATCTTAGCCCTCCATTAAAAAATAAACGGTCCGATAAGGGGGAACATAGAACTTTAATGGTGTAGGGGAACCTAGAAAGCTTTCCCTTAATACAATCGTGGAGTAAGTGGCCCATTTTTCTTTTCTCAATTAAAGTTGACTTAATATTCTTATCTACCAATCCCAAGCCCTCAACACACAACTACACATAACAAGTGCTTATTGGCAAGGTGCATACGTGGTCACTAGATTCTAATTCTATTGTAGGTAGGAGGAGTACTAGAAAAAGTGTAAGTTCAAACAAAAAATAGAAAAAGTGTAAAATGTTAAATAGTTGAAAACTGAGATATATTTTGATAAATTTTTGGAAATAAATTGACCAAACTACCGTTATAATATTGTAGAAGTATTTTGGTTATTTTATTACTTTTGATGAAATTATTTTTTATCTGCATGAGTGTGAGTGAAGGACAAGCATCCTCAAAATGTTAGCTCGATCCAATTTCTAAAAACAACTAAAATTAGTAGTGTTAAGAGATCCAACTAGATGTGCTATCTACTGGGTGTATGTGTAATGTTTAACATAAGGGCCAGGGTACATGAAAAAGTGAATTCGCACTTCAAATCTCCCTATATATTGATGTTATAGGGTTGGAGAACTCACAATTGATAATCTCGATCTCAACAATTATGGAAGTAAAAATATGATAATAATTTAAGCCCTAAATTAATATATCCACTATGATATAGTATTCATATATCTTTACAAAAAAATGCTCCAACTCTATAGCTTCAAATTTTATAATCGGGGCGAAAAATAAGTTCCATCCCAGTCTAATAGCTTTTGATACCAAGGCTACGTTTTTTTTTTTTTTTGGAATGTCACATGTCCCATGTGGAAAGCAGAAGGATGCATAAGCAACCGTCCACATGCAACAGTTACAAAGGAGTTTTTGTATCTTATTTTTATTTTTATTTAAAATTTCATATTTATTTAAAATTCCATATTTATTTAAAATTTAAGGTATAAATATATTTTTAAATAGTAAAGCAAAATACTTCGAACCAAAAAGAAAAACCAAAATACCTTTGAAATATTTCAAAGGTATTATAGTCAACTTTTTTTATTTAACATGTTTTGTACTATTTTTATTTGGTATATCATATAAAATACATTTATACCCTAAATTTTATATACATAAATTTATATAACCTTGGTGATACTAACTTCAATCTGAACTATTAAAAGATGCTTGGATTCTATACTATCCCTATTTTTTCTATTGTAGTTTTGGATTCAAATCGTAGCTTCTTGACCTGAATTAAGTACAAATATTTAAAAGAGAGCGACCGCATACTTATGGGCGGATTCATACATAAACTATATGAACACTTTTAAAAACCAAACTCGTAAACTATTTGAAAACGGATAAGGATTTGCTTTCCCTACTGAATTACTAAAAAAAAAAAACAAAGAACAAGTTTTAGAAAAAGAGTCTTGGAGGGCACACAGTTGGCTTACAAATAAATGGAGCTTGTACTCCGACAGAAGCGTACCACACCTTTACTCACTTTGGCAAAAGTCCTACTTAGGAAAATTGGTTATATGAGCATCCAACTAATGGTCTCTCTCTTTTAATGGCAAGAGTTATTTTTTTGGGAAGGCATAGAATGCCTATAAAAAAAAATATTATTTTAAATTGGTCACTTCATTGAAGAGGTTATATCCCAATTTTTGAAATGCAAAAAGTACCCGTGCGGTCTTGCCCGATGGAGTAAATAGTATATTGTGCCCCTCAGGTCCAATCTTTTGGCAAGTATGATTTTAATGCTTTCTATTGAGGTTTTAAAAATAATAATTATAAAAGCTTTTTTTTTGATTAATTGTGGTCGGCTACATGAATTCTCTTGGTTTGCAATGTTGTTTTGTTAAAGGTTTTACCCTCAATGAGATCGTAATTCTCTATATCTTTTCTTACTACTTCTAACTATGTCATTGGGGTCCTTTGCTTTTTTTTAGCCTTCTACTTTAACTAACTCCCATCTCCTAACAAATGTTGTATTGAGTCTACGCCACATATGACCCACCCATCTAAGTCTACTCTCTCTCATCTTATTGTTTATTGATGCCACACCTAAATTTTTTAGAATGTATTTATTTTGAATTTTATCTTTTTTTATGTAGCCACTCGTCCATCTCAATATCCTCATCTCTGTTACATAACATCAAAAAAATCATCAAATATATAATATTTCAAATATTAGCTCCTCTTCCCATAGCTTCATATGGGATTTTTTAATATAAATAGTACCCATCAAGCCTTTGATGACCCCTCTGGTTTGCACAATAGATATCTTAGGTTTAAACCTTCCTCATACAAATCAAGCTCACCAAACCAAAAAGAAAAACAAAGGAATACAAATAGCTTAGCTCAAACTGTGGCGTTGACTGATAGATTCTACAATTATTTAAATTAATATTAATTATTTTAGGAGTTTATTATCTTATTATTCCTAAAGTTGAGGCTCACCCATCAAAGAGGTCATTTCTTTAATGTTTTTTCTTTTGATGAATTTCTGCCCAAACAATGTTATCTCTACAGTTTCTGTGACCTCCCAACGAATGAGAGAGAGAGGCACAAGCATAGGCATACAGAAGAGAGAACATGCACAAGCACTGTCATACACATAGAGAGAGGGCACAAGCACTGTCATATATATATATATATATATATATTAGGGGCAAGTAATGTTCATTTTCCTATATAGAAGGAGAGACTATGGGACAATCGTCACTTTGTCATCACCATAGTCCTCTATCAGTTCCATATTCATTTTCCTAGAAGAAATACAACAAATAGGTGTTGAAAAGGAGGGTGAAACAGGGGCAGTAAAAACAAGGAAAATTATTACAGGTAAATGAAGGGTCTCAGAATCCCGCTGTACACTACGTATATTACTTTGCACTTCGTATGCTACTCGTGCTCCACGTATGTGTTTTTTCCCTTGGTTCTTAGAACACAAGTGAACACATATTTAAGAAAAGTGTCCATCATCCACATCATTAATATGAGATAAATATCCCATCAATTATCTCTCTAAACATAAGACAAAACATAATTTCCAGAGCTTTACACTAAAGAGATATTATTTTGAAATATACTTAAGTATTTTTCAAACCCAAAAATACTAAAGGTTCCTTATAAGTTAAGCATTTGAATTTATTGTACGAGGAAATAAAGTTCATTAATTAGGAAATTATTTTCGAGTAACTTATTTTTCATATCTCTAATATTAAATGATTAAAGAATCCTAAACAATAAAATTTGTATCTATTTTCCTACTTTATAATGGAAGAAAAAGATATGCAAAGAAACTCTATTTCTTTGGGACTCCAGTATCAGGGGGATTTTTCTACTTCTTAAAGAGAGAGGAAAGATCTACAGGTTTTTATTATATCAAACAAAACTTGTAGCCTTTATTGCATGATGACAACACTGACACTCAGATCCTAAGAAATATGGTATCAAAGTATAGATTATGAAGGAGGTCGCTTTTAGAAAGCAATGGGGCAGCAATAAGAGGATCTAAACATTGGACTATCTCACCAAAGATTTGTGTAGTTGATTCATATTTTCTTCTTAGATGTCTCACTTATCCACATTCTAAGAATCCAGTGATGTCGACAAGGTGGTGATCTTTCATGTGAGAAGCCTAGCAAGGATGGAAATGAGTTCCGTGACTTCTGTCCTCCTTAAGTCATATAAAATGTTACCTGACTTGGCTTGTGTTACAAACATCGAAACACTTCCAATATTGAACATATTTTTAAAGTTTTAATTAGTAATATATCATCATTATCATCATCATTTTAGTTTTTTTTCAATTAATTGGAGTCCGCTACATGAATCGTGGTTCTCCATTCTGGTCTACTAAAGGCCATATCTCTTTTTAGACTACTTCTAACCGCGTCCTTTTGGGCCTATCCCTTACCCTTTTCAGTCCTTCTACTTGAACTAACTCGCGCCTCCTAACAGGTACTGTATTTGGTCGTGGTCAGGCCACCTAAGTCTACTCTCTCTCATTTTATTACCTATTGGTGTCACGCCTAAATTCTATTGAATAGATTCATTTCAAATTCTATCCTTTCTTGTCTTGCCATTCATCCATTTCAACATCATCATTTCCGCTATACTCATTTTATGGGTATATTTTTTTATCCGCCTAACATTTCGCTCCATAGAGCAAAGCTAGTGTCACCGTTGTCCTATAGAACTTGCCTTTCAACCTTATTGGTATGCAGCAATCATATAAAATTCTAGTTGTACATCTCCACTTCGTTCACCCAACTCTAATTTTGTGTGCAATATGTTCATCGATCTCTCTATTTTCGTGGATTATCAACCCAAGATATCGAAAGTACGGTCCTTTTATACTTTCTGACCGTTGATTGATTACATTGGATTACATACCATCAAATTTACATTACTCATTGAATACATATATATTCCCTTAATATGTGAATAAAAGGTTCTTATTAAGTATTATTATATATCTTAACGAACGCTATCACATGTACATGTGACAGTGAATGATACATTTATACATATATACTTCTTAACTTTACAAAGAAAAAAGAAATCAAAAGTAATATCATTTCTCCTTCCAAAATCTGTAAAATGTTTTGCAGCCCTTGAGTGGAGGATGACACACGCCCAAATGTCTCTTGCCAACATTTGAAGGCTGCGGAGATGCAATCAAATAGGAAACCCAATATCCAGCATACAATGCTACCTCTGTTACATATATTCATTTCTTATTAAATATTTTATATTTGTTTCTCTTACTCATGTGAGGACAAGTCCCAGTGTGGCTACTTTTCTTCGTTTGCCTTGTCAGGTACCTAGGCCACGAACACCGACACCTGTGTTGGTGTTCATGGAATACTTATATTGTTTGATGTGTTCATATATTTGACATCTACAATACACTATGTAAGCTATCAACAACATTATCAAATTAAACTCAGACATCCCTTTACAACAAAAAGTATAATTTTTTGAACAAATTAGATAATTTTTTTAACAACATAAAGCCCCTATAGGAGGGAAAGGTCTTGACGCCCAAAGTAAGGAAGGTAGATTCACACAGTTGTAACAGGTAGCAGTGTAAGTAAATGCTAAGAAATGATGGCAAACCTAAAGACACCATATCCTTTTTCTTCTTTTTCTTCTGTGAAAAGTTTGACAATATTGTTTCTTCTAGAGAAATCATATCTTAATGTCCACCAGTTTCACGTTTGGACAATTGTAAAGCACGATTGATGTATTTGCCCATTATAAGAAACAAGGAAGCATGTTCTGCTTTATCAAAAAGTCATCATGCGGTGGAAATAAGAGAGCAAGTAAACACACATAAAACAAAAGAAAATATGAATGACAACTAAACTAGGAAACAGTCGGAGAGGGCCAGCATTGGTGGCATGCCAAGCGCAGCAATTGAACAAACAGAAGATTATCATGTGCGGCCAGTGATAGGGATAGAAAAGCATCGGCAGTGGTATGAAATACAAAATTATTAGAATTCGGACTCATGGCTTGGTGGTTATGGCGATGAAACCACAGTGTAAAATCAAGGGTTCCAATCTCACTGCTATGTTGTGAGGCCTCTTAGTAGTGCACGCCATTGGTCTGGGGGGCTGTTAAGCTTTGGTGCACACCTGCCATGTCGCATTGCATAAACCCTTCCCCCATTATCTATGAAACTGATCCTATGATCAACATCAACACAATCTGTCGAAGAGAAATTTTATAAATCGTAGATGTTGAACATTTACCCACAGAGGTCTCAGCCTATCTAATTGGACATATAATCTTCATAAAACACATAAATCTAGTTTTTTTTTTACTTTTGAATTGCAGATAATTTATTCCATAGTAAATATCGATGTAAAAAATATTATCTTAATTTTACATGGTATAATTTTAGACAATAGAACAAAAAATCAAATTCTTCATATAATTTTATCGCAGGGGATTTCATCATGTTGCCTATAGATATCCTTCTTTTCCCAGTCAAATTACTATAGATGACAAACAAGGTGTATAAGGAGATTGATTTTATAGAAAACTAACTACCACTCAATAAATAGACAGAGTAGGTTCAATTAATTTACAAATATTAAATGAGTTGGTTAGATTAATCATGGAGTTGATTCTAGAAAACCTGCAGAACTCATTGACACATTGACCTTTCTTTTCTCTTATCATATGGATTATCATCCTGGCCATAAAAGAAAGCAGTCATATGCGATTTGTAAGCACAAATCCCTTGAAAATACAAGATAAGAAATATTGACAAGCTAATTTTGACCAGAGGATAGTGCAATACACTGAGCATTATTCTCATGATTTTTGTAGCTAGCTTTTCCCTTGAGCGAATAAAGGAGCATACATCAATTTATACCATGACACGAGTAATTGGGGATGTCCTCAAACTAAGCAATCAAGACAAGCCAGTTTCTCTGTTCTGCTTCCCTGCTTAGCAAGGACGCTGGCTTGTTCTATTGATATTGTCTATTGATATTGTCGATGAAAATTTTCCCAAGTAAAAAATGGCGAAAAATTTCATCAGTCATGACTACAATCAATCCTACATTGATGCTCCATCGTACCAACATAATGGTATTAAGTTAGTCACCTTCCAATTGTTCTATTATAAAGCCCCAAAGAAACATAGCAAAAAACCTAAGTCCCATCTAGAAACCCTCTGCCTCAGCCATTACAGAGTCCCGATAACCAACTAGCCCGAAACAAGCCCTTTACCCTTTTTATTATTTTTTCTCCAAAACTGGAATTGTCAATCTTACTGTCAACCATCACAAATCCACCCCTCATTTCTACAATTGAACGAGTAATTTCACTGTGGCTTACCCGTTCCCTGCTCCCTGTCTCTCTCTCTCTCTATCTGTGTATAGAGGTAAGCGGGTGTCCCGGTGTGGTAATCAGAGCTACAAATACATTTTTAAAACGAGTCCAAATGAATTAAAAAACAAGAAGCTCCAAACACAATCCGAAAACTCAAGGAATGCTGGGTTCTTAATCCGTATTCTACTGGTTAAATGAACGAAGAAACAGAAAATAAATGCACATTGTAATTTGACACAATGAATGAGTGTTTGTACAGTAACCGAGCTCGATGGTGGCGTTGCGTATGGAAGCCCAGCTCATCAGGAAAACTACATTCATCATTCTCCATATTCTACAAGAAGTATAACACCGAAGAAGAAAAACCAAAGAAGAGCAGAAAAGAGTAGATATGTAGAGATGGTGAAACCTTCTGAGACTTTGTCCCCCTTATCTCCTGGGTTCAAATCCTTAAATGGATTAAGAAAAGGTGGAAAGGGTGGAAGGGTCTCTTGCACCTTACACGAATCGAGAAACAAGCAAAAGTGACTAGTTTATAACAAGATAAAGGATCACTCAACCCAAAAAAAGAAGAAGAAAAATGAAGTTGAAAAGAAATGGAGCAGGGGGTAAAGAGGTTGCGAGAGAGACCATAGATGGATCCAATCTCAATTTTTTAAAGTTTTCATCACGGATGTCCATGAGGCTGCCCTTCCTTTTTCATCTCACCCAGTTCAGCCATGGAATCCTAGAGTGCCTGCATTCGAAAATCGAAACTAAAAACGCACTTCTATTGAATTCCACAAAAATCAAGGAGTGTTCCATCCATGTTAGATAATTTAGTTCACTGGCCAAGAATTGATTCAACAAACGAGATATAACCAGCCACATAACAAGATTCACGGAAGTGGGTAGGGAAGTTACATTCTCGGGTGGTGGCACTGGTACTGGCACTGTCACTGGTACTGGAACTGGCACTAGTACATCCTGAGAGCAAATCATTAACCATTCAAAAGAAAGAAGTTATAAAGGAGGATCACTCCACATTTGTGTAATGAGAATGTAAAGAGGGTGACACTTTCTCTCGCTGTACCTCATCGAGAATAGCCTTTAACACCTGAAACAAACAGAAGAAACAAATTTATAACAAGATTGAGGAACAGTAACCAAACCAGTTAAAAAAGAAAAAAGAAAAATGCAAATGGAGATTTGAGATGGTGCGAGACCATAGCTCGATATAATTTGCGTTTTATCTTGCTTTTTTGAAGATTGTACAACTCGCGTTCATTGCCCTCGTAGACTTCCATTTCGGTCTCACACCATTTAAGTATGTACTCACGGAAATCCTGCGTTTCCAAATGCAAACCAAAAACTAACTTACTAATAAATTCCATAGAAATCAAAGAAAGTTCGTGTTTGAAATACGTATCTCATAATTTTCTTGTTTTTTGTTTGGGTAAGAAATAATTTTCTTGACAGGCCAAGAACTGATTTCACAAAACAAAACAAGACGGGCAGAAACCAGAACTTTCTTGCTTTCAACCGTATCACGAATTTCCTTCTTCTTGATACGGTTGAAAGCTCAACCAAATAAACATAAGCTCTCTTCAAACAACTATCTCATATAATTGTAGAACCACAAATTCAGCTAAAAGAAACTTAGAAGGACACGGCATGATGGAACCTGCCTTCTTGGCGACTTCGGTGCTGAAGAACTCGGTCTTGAGAATTGAAAAGTTCTTATCGAGCCATCTGCGTGTGGAGTCACTGACGTCGGTCCCTGGTTCATTCGCAATAGTCTGAAGAAACAAAGAACACCCATCAACGAAATCCTACGCATTTTCTTTTCTTGCGAAAACCAAAGAGAGAAAGAGGATCAAGAAAAGAAAAGATAACACAAAAAATTAGAAAAAAGTCCTCAGATTTTCTTTTACAGTGGCAATTTGGCAGGAATTTTCTTTTCTTGCGGAAACTAATTAGAGAAAGAGGATCAAGAAAAGAAAAGATAACGCAAGAAAGTAGAAAGAAGTTATCAGATTTTCTGTTACAGTGGCAACTAGGTAGGAAAGATGAGCTTCACAAGCGGCTGCAAACTTTCGGCTATCATCAGGCCTGACCTCGGCAACATAGCGATCTAAGTCGCCCTTTAACAAGTAGGCAATGACATCTTCCTCAACCGAGTTATCGTCGACAATGAAATGCTTGTCGATGAGGACATGAAATTCGGAGCACATGGACACAATCTCGGACTCGATAGTGTAAAGTTTGTGCTTGACGGCCTCCAATTGTTGTGGATCGACCTCAACATGAGATCTGGACATTTCGTTCTGCCATGAAGCCAAGCGTGCATCCATAGACTTCAGGTATGCAGTCCACAGGAGTCTGCGCTCTTCTTCGTTAAGGCCGTTCTTTATGCTTTCCACCGCTTCCTTCATGAAATGGACCATCTGGTCGTAGCATTCGGACTCCATGGCGGCCTTCGCCTTGGACAACAAGTTCTTTCTCTTTTCTGCTTCAGCCTCCATTGCCACGCCTGTTGGCTACTGCGTCCAAGATACAATCACAGTTTTCTTGCAGAGAGAGGAAGAGGGAGATGTTCCATACAATAAATGGGGTTTCTAGGAGAGAGAGAGAGAGAGAGAGAGAGGGAGAGGTTATGGGGTTGATGGAAAATGTGGGTGTTATATTATAGAGAGAGAGAGGTTATGGGGTTGATGGAAAATGTGGGTGTTATATTATAGAGAGAGAGAGAGAGCGCCCGTGAGCTGGCTAAGTTGGAGAGAGAGACTGGAACGTGGGAAATCAAAAAAATCAAAACCGTTTTTCCGCACGGAAAAATAACCAAAGCACCTTTTTTTTAATGGAAAATATCATTCAAATGATTGCCAAAATCGCTTATGGAAAACTCTAATAAGTGGCCAAATGAATTAATTTACAAAATAAAGGCTACAATGTGAAGTGCCTCTCCATATATTCATACAACTGCTTCTCCCCGATAAATTCCGACGCACGAAAATGTTTGATATTATATTGTTCGCTTTCAAAATTAATTACGAAAATTATAGTTCTTGCTGATCAACATCCCAAAAAGGACATTTCCTTATATCTCTAAATAAAAAATAACAGTGTAGTACTTTGAGCGAAAGAAAAACATGATACAAATTAATAAGTTCATTCGGACGCTTCAGTGAGGATTTTTGAACCGGTTTGATTCTTAAACAATACTTTTCTCTATTTTCTTTTCTGAGTGCTCTATTTGAGTTCTCAACATCCAAATTACTTTGCAAATATTTTTGGGGTGTTTTCGCCATTATTCTTTACCATTAAATTTGAGGGCGGCGTCGAGACAGCAAGACAAGTCTCATGAGGAAGAACATTATTCTCACAAGGTCACAATTACACTCTATCAAACAAACATCACAAAGGCAGGAAACTGACAAAGCAAGGGGAAAACCTGTCAGAGACTTCATCTCGCCTAGCCGAAAAGCCCAGACCTTTGAGATCGGCTACCACTGCCCCCAACTGGACCAGGTAGACGAAACCCAAAGTGGTACTCTGAATGTCAAAAGCAAACCTGGTGTAGCAGCAAACATCGCCTACCAAAGCAAACCAACAAACCCAGACCAAATGGGAATAATTCCCTCCACCATGGCACTCAATTGCCAGATTGCCCGATTCTGACTGACAAGGTCCATACAAAATCTTCAAATTCAAAATCACAAACAGTCCGTACGAGGGTGAGGACTTCGATAAGATCCCTAAAAAAAAGTCACGTCTCCCCCTAAAATCTCCACGGACGGATACGTGAACAATACATCCCTACGTCTGAGCAGCCTAGTTACACCATTACGTGAATCTCCTCAACGTTCACGTGGTCCTGTGGCTAAGAAGAAAAAAAGTAAAAGCCGAAGGTAGTTTTCCGAATGATTGTCCTTCCCGCTTCTCTTGAAGCACAACATTTGGTGGAGCAAGCTATTTGAATGTGATTTTCATCATCTTGGTCCCCGGTAGGAAGCAGGTCAATAAAGTCTACAAAAACAGTGGAAATTCCCTACAGTTTGAGAATGGCCATAGAATTGGTTAGGACTATCATCAGCACTTCAAAAGACTACCTGCTAAGTTTCATCGTAATTAGACATATCTAAGGCAGTTAACACAAAGAAACAATTTCAACAAAATCGGTCTCCAGCACCCCGAAATGGACCCCATAACTAGAGCTATTTTTTTGGTACATCAAACAGCTATGGGACCACCACCATTAGATCCGACACGGTCGAAAACCCCTATGGGTCAAGTTTCAGCTTAATCGGACATTCTAAGACAAAGTTGTGGGTAGAAGACTAAAAAGGCTAGGCTGCACACTATTCCTGTGTGGCTTCACTCCATCAAAACACCATTAAAAGTAGTTGTTTTTACAGTCACGAAAAGTCACTTTTTGGGCCTATAACTCACTCGTACGAAGTCGGATCACTCCCAAATTTGGTGAGCGAGTTCATCTTATCAAGACGAAAAATTTGATATGTGGTATGCCCCGAGATGATATTCGAACAGGGAGAAAAGCTAGAGAGAAGTTACCGATCCATGAAGAAGTTGCAAAATATTCAGTAGTGACATACCTCGCTCGATGGATAAAATTACGACACTCGCGCATCGGATCGACACGAAACCATTTCCATTCTGTGCGTAAGGTTCAAGGCTATCATTGGTCCAAATCCCGTACATGATGAACGATCAAATTTTGTGCACGAAGCTAATGAAGTAACTGAAATTTCGGCCGTCGGATTCCAGATTCTGGCCAAAACTTAAAAGTTGCGAAAACTTCGTTTGGGCTCTAAATCACATCCCGTTTGTTGCCACACAATCGTGACGGCATGCTTAGTACACTACGATGAAGAAATCATAGAAAAACATGAAGGAACGAGCACACTATCGATCCGAAGTATCCAAGATTCAAACAAATTTCAAGTCTTGTGATCATAGCTTAAAAACACGATCCATGGCTCGAAGTTGGTAACAAAATGATCGTCATGTCCAACCCTACAAGGTGACAATCAATTTTCAATCAAACAGACATCAAAACAACCCAGGGTCAGCCACAGAAGATCAAGGAAGCTCTCAGACAATAGTAGGGACTGTTCTGAAATTTTACATATTGTTAAGCAGGGGTAAAACAATCCTTTTGTACCCATTTTTAGAATTTCTTTTAATATCTTATTTCCAGAAATTAGGTTTAATTTTGATCAATCCACCCATGTTTAAACAGGCACTGTCTCATTGTAAGAAGACTTTTGGCCTTCGGTTCATTCTTTGAAGATTCAATAAAATTTTGATTCCATGCTTGAGCCTATGAGTACGTCTTGGGAAGAGAGAGAGGAGAGAGAAGAAAAAAGCCGGTACCCTTGGATAAGGTAATTTTCTCTCTTTTCATCCTTTTTCTCTCTCCTCTCTCTTTCACTCTTCATTTCTCTCTCCTCTCTCTCTCTTTCTCTCTGTTTTTCTCTCATTCTCTCTTTTCTTCTCTCTACCTCCTGTTTTCTCATCTTTATCTCGCTCTCTCTTTCTCACCTCCTTTCTCTCTCCTCTCTCTTTTCATCTCTCTCTTTCTTACCTCTTTCCTCTCTCTTCTTTTCTCTCTACCTCTCCTCTTTTGTCGTCTTTATCTCTCTCTCTGATCTGCTCTTCTTATCTCTATCTCTATTTGCCCTTTTCTAATGCAACCGCCTAGACCCAACGCCAATTGGTCTTCCCTCTTCTATCAGTCGGCGAGACCTAATGCCTACTGGTTTTCTCTCTCTTCTCCTATCATTCGGTGATACCTAGCACTGACTCATTTTCTCTATCTTATTCTATCAGTTGGTGAGATCTAGTACTGATTGGTTTTCTCTCTCTTCTTCAGTCAGTCAACGAGACTTAGCGTCGTCTGATTTTCTCTCTCATCTTCTATCAGTTGGCGTGACCTAATGCCGACTTATTTTCTCTCTCTTCTTCTGTCAGTCGGTGAGACCTAGCGCCCATTGGTTTTCTCTCTCTTTTTTTGTCAGTCGACGAGACCGGGCACCAACTGGTTTTCTCTCTCTTCTTCTGTTAGTTAGTAAGACTTAGCGCTGACTTGTTTTCTTTCTCTTCTTTTGACAATCGGCGAGACTTAGCGTCGATTGGTTTTCTCTCTCTTCTTCTGGCAGTCGGTGAGACTTGGCGCCTGTTGATCTTCTCTCTTTCTTCTCTTCATTCAGTGGATGAGCCCTAGCGCCGATTGAATTTCTCTCCCTCATCTGTCACAACCGGCGCAAGCCTAGCACCAGTTAGAGTTCAACAATGCATGCATGATGAAGTTGGCATGGAGAATTAATGTTAATCCATCTTCACTTGGCATGGAGAATTAATGTTAATCCATCTTCACTTAAAGCCCTTTTTTTTCAAATACAAGTATTTCAGGAATTCTTCTATTTGGGAGGTTGACAAGAAAATTTGTTCCTACGCAAGGAAAGGTATTCAAATGGGCTTGTCTTTCTTACGTCACAATGTTTGATGGGTTATTGGGAATAGTAAGTTAGTAGATTTCTAGAATGATCCATGCTTATGAGAGAGACCCATCCTAGAAGTTTATGGTCGCTATATTCAGATGGACCTGGGAGGACTTTCTAAGTGGAAGCTTTCAAGTTAATTATATGGCTCCCGACAGTCCTGGCATTTCCCTACCACTATAACATAACCTGCACATAGAGCCCAAACTCAGTGGTTCAATTTATCGAAGACAACAATTATCCCTCTTAAACCTCAAACATATTTTCTTGTATCGAGTAACTCTTCAAATGGGTTTTTTCGGTTAAAGAGGGCTGGAATTTCATCCGGTTCAAGGGTTCCTTTCAACCTACTTTCACGTGATTATGGTCTTTCATATGTCATCCCAGAGCTAAATGGTTCTCCTGTCTGAGCTTTCATCACCGTCTTCCTACTTCTTCACTCATGCAGTGTAGGGGTGTAACCCTCGCTTCTATATTCCCTCTTTATCATTCTTATGATGAAAACATCTGTCACTTGTTACTTGAATGCAGTTTTTCGTAGGGAATATGGAGGTCGGTAGCATGGAGATGTTGTAAACGTTTTATCCCATATTGGTCCATTGCGACTACATTACGGAAATGGTTAGCAATAAGATTAAAGTCTGAGGGCGCCACTAACATTTGACTTTCTCTTTTCCTCACGACTAATTTGGTGGCCGATGTACTGGCTAAGAAGGCTACAATTTTCACGGAAGCCACCATTTGGCGCTCCAGACCTCTAGATTTCCTTCGTCTTCCATTACTTCATGATGTGGCGCAATTACCCTATTACAGAAATGTTCGGGTAAGGGGCCTTCTCCCCATTGGTTTACCGAAAAAAAAAAAAAAAATTAACTCATATATTCAAAAGATATTATTCATGGAATCAATCCCTTCAACATATAGGCCAATCTCAATCGAAAAAATTTCCAAATTGCACTTCCCGTGGGTTTTAAAAAACCAATGTAGATGGCCTGATGTTTAGAGGGTGAGATTTAAGTGTTGTAAAACTCATAATTAAATTTTGTTTTTCTTTTGAAAATAATGATTTGATTCTCAGTTGTTCCCAAAATTTCATATAACAAGATTCTTCCAACTGGGTCTTTAACCCAAGGAGTAGATGTACATTATGCTCCTGAGGAACATTGGTATGATGGAGCACCAATGTAGGATTGATTGTAGTCCTGACTGATGAAAATTTTCGGCTGTGTTTTACTGGGGCAAAAGTTTATAGACCATATCGATAGAGCAACCAATTTAGGGCCAGTTTCCTAGCTACGCAGGGAAGCAGAGCAGAGAAGTTTGAGGACATCC
Source organism: Amborella trichopoda (assembly GCF_054954075.1). Classification (NCBI taxonomy): domain Eukaryota; kingdom Viridiplantae; phylum Streptophyta; class Magnoliopsida; order Amborellales; family Amborellaceae; genus Amborella; species Amborella trichopoda. Next base: position 30,142,910 of record NC_142345.1, on the reverse strand, counting down.
ACAATTGCTCGTGTCATGGTATAAATTGATGTATGCTCCTTTATTCGCTCTAGGGATAAGCTAACTACAAAAATCATGTGTATTGTACTATCCTCTGGTCAAAATTAACTTGTCAATATTTCTTATCTTGTATTTTCTAAGGATTTGTGCTCACAAATCGCATATGGCTGCTTTCTCTTATGGCCAGGATGATAATCCATATGATAAGAGAAAAGAAAGGTCATTTTGTCAATGAGTGATGCTGGTTTTTTGGAATCAACCCTATGATTAATCTAACCACTCCTTTAACATTTGTAAATGAATTGAACCTACTCTATCTATTTATTGAGTGGTAGTTAATTTCTATAAAATCAATCTCCTTATACACCTTGTTTGTCATCTATAATAATTTGACTGCGAAAAGAAGGATATCTATCGGCAACATGATGAAATCTTCTGCGACAAAATTATATGAAGAATTTGATTTTTTTGTTCTATTGTCTGAAATTATACCATGTAAAATTAAGGTAATATTTTAAATATATATTTAACATGGAATAATTTATCTGCAATTGAAAAGTTAAAAAAAAAAAAAGAACTAGATTTATGTGTTTTATGAGGCTGAGACCTCTGTGGGTAAATGTTCAACATCTATGATTTATGAAATTTCTCTTCGACAGATTGTGTTGATGTTGATCATAGGATCAGTTTCATAGACAATGGGGGAAGGGTTTATGCCATGCGACATGGCAAGTGTGTACCAAAGCTTAACAGCCCCCCAGACCAGTGGCGTGCACTACTAAGGGGCCTCACAACGCAACTGTTAAAGCATGGTAGAATCAAATCAACTATAGCTAAGTGCAATGAGAAAATATATAGATAAGATGATCGCAATGGCCAAAGATGGTTCCCCACATAAGAGGCAGGCCTTGGGATTTATATATGAAAAAGAGATAGTTTATGCATTGTTTATTGAGGTTCAAGATAGGTATGGCGAGAGAAATGGTGGGTATACAAGGATCATCAGAACTCTTCCGAGGAGAGGTGACAATGCTCCTATGGCAACTTGTGTAGGTTTGGAGAATTTTCTTTATTGGAGGTAACTTCATGTCTTTATCTGTTGTTTGACAATTTAAAGTTTGTAAGATTTTGTTTTTTCTTTGTTGTAACCTTCTTCCTGTAAATGCATTTTACGCTGCAGAGTAACATTTGCTAGTTGTGGATAATGTGAGATTTAAATCCAAAACCTATGGATTGAGATGATGACTTTATAACACATCAAGCTATACACTGGAAGCTGGGACAAAGGTTCTACATTGTTTCTCTCTAGAATCAAATTTGTTGCTGTAAAGATGACGCACACGTGATATGTCATATGACAACTGAGTGTAGCAGAACCTACAAAGGAGTGAAACACATCGTCACACTTCAAATGAGACCATGTTCCATGCCAGTGAGGCAACAAACTTCTTGTTTTTTCTAATGTATTAGCCGAAATCTGAGGCTGAAAGCACTCACAGAACCACAACGCCATCTGGGTCAAATACTAACTGCTGTAAACCATATAACATCATTATATTGTTCTCCTTCTCTATGATTATTAGCCTCTCCCTCTTCCTCCTGTCATATTTCCCTTCAATCCTCCCTCTCTTCCTTTTTCCTCTCTATTATCTTCCAGCTACAAGTGCCATCCATCTCAAATCTGAACCAAAATAGTGCCCTCCCTATGAGATAGTTTCCACCTCTGTCAGTGCTACATGCTCCTTTATGCCATAACAATGCCTACCGTGAAACTTAATTGCCCATTTTTTTGTCTTTGCCTCTAGTGTTTGGCCATATTCGGATTTTGGATGACCTTCTTTATGTATTGGTTGGAGAACCCAAGTAACACTCACCTATGGACACGTCCGAAAGCCATATAATGGTCAAACTTGCTATTCACTATAGCCCTTGTCAATCTCCCCAAACATTTGTTTTATGTGATACAATTCTATTACCATCCTTTGTATGATTAGTCTCAGGAGTTCCATTGTGTTATCTTCATCCAACTAATAGCTTTGTCGTTCTTTTTTGGGGTAGGTAAGAAGTGAGATTGGAACCCTTGATTTTACACTGTGGTTTCATCGCCATAACCACCGAGCCATGAGTCCCACTTTTAATAATTTTGTATTTCATACAACTGCCGATGCTTTTCTATCCCCATCATTAGCCGCACATGATAATCTTCCTTTTGTTCAATTGTTGCGCTTGGCATGCCACCTATGCTGGCCCTCTCCGACTGTTTCCTAGTTTAATTGTCCATTCATATTTTCGTTTATTCTCTGCGTGTTTACATTCTCTCTTATTTCCACTGCATGATGACTTTTTGATAAAGCAGAACATACTTCCTTTTTTCTTATGATGGGCAAAGAATGCTCCACTCCTACTTTAAAATTGTCCAAATGTGAAACTGGTGGACAGTAAGATATGATTTATCTAGAAGAAACAGTGCTATCAATTTTTTCACAGAAAAAAAAGAAGAAAAAGGATATGGTGTCTTTAGGTTTTCCATCATTTCTTAGCATTTACTTACACTACGTGAATCCAGCTTGCTACCTGTTACAACTGCGTGAATCCACCTTGCTTACTTTGGGCGTCAAGACCTTTCCCTCCTATAGGGCCTTTATGTTGCTAAACAAAATTATGTAATTTGTTTAAAAAATTATAATTTCTTTTGTAAAGGGATGGCTGAGTTTAATTTTTTAACGTTGTTGATAGCTTACATAGTTTATTGTAGATGTCAAACAATATACGAACACATCAAACAATATAAGTATTCCATGGACACCAACATAGGTGTCGGTGTTCCTGGCCTAGGTACCTTACAGGGCAACCCAAGAAAAGTAGCCACACTGTGACTTGTCCCCATAGGAGTATGAGAAACAAATATAAAATATTTAATAAGAAATGAATATATGCAACAGAGGAAGCATTGCATGCTGGCAATTGGGTTTCCTATTTGATTGCATCTCTGCAACCTTCAAATGTTGGCAAGGGACATTTGGGCGTGTGCCATCCTCCGCTCAAGGGCTGCAAAACATTCTACAGATTTTGGGGGGAGAAATTGTTGATCCAACCGTCAACACCAGAGAGATCGAAAGGTTGATAAGGTTCTAGCAACCTATAGGAAACCCCGGTTTGAGAATTGTATGCAAAGCCGTATGTATTATTGTACATGTTAACATTATTACAATGATGAATTTTAATGATATTACTTTTGATTTCTTTTTTCGTTGTGAAGTTAAGTAGTATATATGTATAAATGTATTATTCAAGCTCACGTATACATGTGATAGCATTCATTATGATATATAATAAAACTTAATGAGAACCTTTTACTCACATATTAAGGGAATATATAGGTATTCAATGAGTAATATAAATTTGATGATATATAATCCACTGTATTCAATTAACGGTCAGGAAGTACAAAAAAGACTACGTTTTCGATATCTTGGGTTGATATTCTAGAAAAATGGAGAGATAGAGGAAGATGTCGTACACAAAATTAGAGCTGGGTGGGTGAAGTGGAGATGTGCAATTGGAATTTTATGTGATTGCTGCCTACCAATGAGGTTGAAAGATAAGTTGTATAGGACAATGGTGAGACCAGCTTTGCTCTATGGGGCGGAATGTTGGGCAGACAAAAACCGATATACCCAGAAAATGAGTATAGCGGAGATAATGATGTTGAAATGGATGAGTAACAAGACATGAAGGGATATAATTCGAAATGAATCTATTCAAGAGAATTTAGGCGTGACACCAATAGGTAATAAAATGAGAGAGAGTAGACTTAGGTGGGCTGGCCATGACCAAGTATAGTACTTGTTACGAGGTGCGAGTTATTTCAAGTAGAAGGACTGAAAAGGACAAGAGATAGGTCCAAAAGAATGTGGTTAGAAGTAGTTTGAAAAGATATACGGACTTATGGCCTTACTGAGGATATGGCCTTTAGTAGAGTAGAATGGAGAACCAGGATTGATGTTGTCGACTCCAATTAATTGGAAAAAAGCTAAAGTGATGATGATGGTGATGATGATGATATATTACTAATTAAAATTTTTAAAATATGTTCAATATTGGAAGTTTTTCGATGTTTGTAACACAAGCCAAGTCAGGTAACATTTTATATGACTTAAGGAGGACAGAAGTCATGGAACTCGTTTCCATCCTTCCTAGGTTTCTCGCATGAAAGATAAAAACCTTGTCGACATCACTGGATTCTTAGAATGTGAATAAGTGAGACATAAAAAAAAATACGAATTTTGAGAATTTGGGAGCATCAATAGAACAGGAGGGTCATGTCACATTCAATGAAATTGCTTTGCACTGTGGGGAACCAGGATGAGTCAACACCAACCCTGACATCGAGCTGTAGTTGATCTAGATAGGTTTGCGCTAGATCCAAAACCAATTGGGTCCAGGTCTGTTGGACTGAGACCTGACTCGCTATTCCCACTTTTAGGGTCTAGACTCCAAATCTTGACCCAGTTTTGGTTGACCCTACCTGTTTAGCAGCCCTAAATGGAGAGATAATGTCTGATTTGAACCATCCATAGAGACTTATGGCTCTACCTCAACCACACTCCTCCAGAGGGCCTTAGAAACTTCGCAGCAAACCAATGGTGGAGTTACTGATAAAATTTCAAATACGAGAAGGAACAACATATTGCTTTTGAATTGCATAGAGGCTTCTCATCCCAATAGAACCTGGCTGGCTTACCAATAGAGATATCTTTCAAACTTACAGTTCGACGAATACATCTGGTAACCTACCTATTTCCATCAATGTCTGGTTTAGTTCAAAATTTAGTTTTCTCCTCAAGCACACCAGCACATGTGTGAGTTTCCTAAGTGCCTTCCAAAACAGCTAAAGGCACATGTGTGTTTGATAACAGGAAGTTAGGGGGCGGAAGAAAGAACTTCCCCATTACTATACAACTCATTTGTTTGATGCACGGAACTTATACAGTACAGAAGGGAACTTCCCTACTCCAATGTGCTTAAGAAAAAATGTTCCGTCTAAACCGATGAAACTTAAAATAGAAATGCTGCGCCTCCTCCCTCACCCTTGCGCTCATTCCTCAAACCCTATTCTCAACAGAAGCCCACATCGGCCTCCTTCTTCATGCCTCTGCCTCCTGCTCCATGCCTCCTCGTCCACTTCCTCAAACCCTATTCTCAACTTAAAATAGGAACTTCTTTAAACATTCCAGCAGGTTATCAAACGCAGACACCCAGAATTTTATTACAATAACTTATTTCTTCCCAGCAAAGAAGAATTTTCAATTTCTAGGGCACGTTTACCTTCCTGTTATCAAACACGCCCTAAAGTAATCTTTACCTCTATAAGAAATCTCAGGAGACTAAACCTCCATAAAATAAGCTATGGAATCCATGAGGAATTGGGAGATACCAAATAGATCCATGAAGAAAATATGAATCAACTAGGTAAAACTTTGGTGAGATAGTCCAATGTTCGGAGCCTCTTATTGTTGCCCCATTGCTTTCTAAAAGCAACTGCCTTCATAATCTGTACTTTGACACCATATTTCTTAGGATCCGAGTGGCAGTGTTGTCATCATGCAATAAAGGCCACAAGTTTTGTTTGACATAATAAAAACCTTTAGATCTTTCCTCTCTTTTTAAGAAGTAGAAAAATCCTCCTGCACACTGAAGTCCCAAAGAAATAGAGTTTATTTACATATCTTTTTCTTCCCTTATAAGGAGGAAAATTTCCTCATAATAAGATTGCCATCCATCTATGAGATTACAATAAATATTTAATTTTTTGGATTTCTGTATGTTTTTGTTTTAAATAGTATGAGAAATGTACTTTGTTTATCTTTCATATTTTAGATACAAATTTTATTGTTTAGGATTTTTTAATCATTTAATATTAGAGATATGAAAATAAATTATTCTAAAATAATTTCCTAATAAATGCACTTTATTTCCTCGTACAATAAATTTAAATGCTTAACTTAATATTTTTGGGTTTGAAAAATACTTAAGTATATTTCAAACTAATATCTCTTTAGTGTAAAGCCCTGGAAATTATGTTTTGTCTTACGTTTAGAGAGATAATTGATGGGATATTTATCCCACATTAATGATGTGGATGATGAAAACTTTGTTTAAATATATATTCATTTGTGTTTCTAAAAACGAATATAAAAAACACATATGTGGAGTACGAGTAGCATACGAAAGAGCATAAGGGAGGCGTTAGTGTACTTTGCAGTTCGTATGCTTGCATCGGGGCCTATTTCCCCGCGGTAAGCAGCTTCTCAACCGCCGTGTTCACTACTTGAACTGATTACCATGTCGATACCATTGGGTTTCCAACATTCCATGTCGGTTGGGTTGCACTCATCCAATGGTTTCTAACCATCTGATGGTACAAGCCACAATGAACGGTCACTTTCACGAGCGCCATTAAAACCTCCAAACCTCCATAAGTGGCTCGTTTTTCTCATTTTTAGTGATACCTTTTTCTGTCTTTCTACCCAAATTCTCACTCTATATTGTTTCATATCTACTCTCTCTCTCCCTAAAACAGTACAATTCTGTTGCATACAGCAGGCTTCTGAGACCCTTTGTTAACCTGTAATGATTTTCCTTGTTTTTACTTCCCCTATTTCACCCTCTTTTTCAACACCCCTTTGTTGTATTTTCTTCTAGGAAAATGCATGTGAAACTGATAGAGGATTATGGTGATGGCAAAGTAATGATTGTCCCGTAAAAGTAGTAACATTACTTGTCCCTACACTCTCTTTTCTCTCTCTCTCTCTCTCTCTCTATATATATATATATATATATATATATATATCAATGAAGATTCTAGGGTGAGCCCACTAGTTCACATAATAGTATAAGTTCAATGGTTCAGATTGAATCTGGGCCAATCTGACGCCTGAAAGTGTTTCAATTTTAAATTTTTTTTTTTTACAAATCTAATCTACTTGAAATTTTAGGTGAATATTCTTCTCATATCCCCTCGAAAATTTATGGGGGTATTTTTATCATTTTATTTCATATGAAATATTTTTTTAATATTTTTTCGAATATTCACCTATTTTTTATCAACACACGTTTAAAAAAAATAAAAATTCAAACACTATCTGGCATCCGTGATCGTTAGATCGGCCCAGATTTAATCTGGGCCATTGAGCTCATTTTTTCTTCTGAGCCCATTGGCTCACAAAAGTTTTTTCATATATATATATATATATATATATATATATATATATATATATATATATATATATGGAAGATACTACAAAATGCTTATACACAAATATGAACAATGATTTCGCCTACTCTCATTGCCGTCCAAAGTTCATCGCACGGTCACAATCGTTCGGTAGTGTTTTATTTTTTCCTTTTTTTTTACATATCAGAATGATCTAAAATTTGAAACATATGTTCATAAAAAATAAGCGAATCTATGAAAAATATTTGACATGAAATAAATTGAGAAAAAAATATTTTACATGAAAATTTTCAAGGGTATTTTGGTTAATTTTGTTTTCACTAATTATTGTTTATATATTTTTATTAGGTGCGCCTCACTATGATGTACATATGCTCCAAATTTCATATCATTTCAATTTATAAAACAAAAAATAAAAAATAAAACACTATCGGATTATCGTGACCGCGTGATGAACTTTGGGAAGGTTTTTCCTTTATATATATATATATATATATATATATATATATATATATACGGAAAAGATGTTGTGCTCTCAGGTGCGTACTCCTAAGTAAATGCCACGGCCCAGATTGAATATGGGTCAGTCTAACTACAATAGATGTCTGATAGTGTTTTAATTTTACTTTTTTTTTTACAAATTTAAATTATTTGAAATTTAAGATACGTATTCTTAAAAAATAGATGAATCTACGATAAATATCAAAAACATTTTTGCAAGAAATTAATTGACCAAAATACCCTCAAAAAATTTCAAAGGTAATTTGGTTAATTTTTTTTTCAAGAATTAATATTATTTTTTTATATTTTTATTAGGTGCATCTTGATGAGAAAAACCAACACCTAAAATTTCACATGATTTGGAGTTTTTTTAAAAAAATTAAAATTCAAACAGTATCGGACATTCGTGAGCATCAGATCAGCTACAAAATGATCCAGATTCAATCCGGGCCATTCGCCTATGGCCATATATATATATAGAAAAACACTACGTAATGCTTATAGGTAAAAATAAACAATGATTTCTTCTACCCCCATTACCATCCAAAGGTCATCGCGCGGTCGCGATTGTCCGGTAGTGTTTCATTTTTTATTTTTTTTCTACAATTTTTTTTTTTGTTACAAATCGGAATGATCTGAAATTTGGACTGTGTATTTATAAAAAATACAGAAATATTTGGAAAATATAAAAAAAAAAATTACACGAAAAAGTTGACCAAAATACCCCTGAAAGTTTTGGAGTATTTTGATCAATTCGTTTTTCATGGATAATTTTTTTTATATTTTTATTAGATGTGTCTCAGTAAGATGTATATACCCTCCAAATTTCAGGTCATTCCAATTTTTTAAAAAATAAAAAATAAAACACTACCAGACAATCTTGACCGCACGATGAAACATGGACGGTGATGAGGGTAGGCGAAATCACCATTCATTTTCCCCTATAGGCATTAGGAAGACTTTTTCAGATATATATATATATATATATATATATATATATATATATATATATATATATATATATATATATATATATATATATATATATATATATATATATATATATATGTTGGGCAGTGATTTCATGCAATGGTTGTATCATAGTATGATGCAACTACATTTATATAAAACCATGTTTGTGGTATTTGTAACGCCCAAAATTTTGCACACACACTCCTTTCATCTCAATAATAATCCCCAAAAAAAAAAAAAAAAAGAAAAAAAAAAAGTCTATTTGAACCCTAGATGTAGTCAAAATAAATCCCCTCCAACAACGAAGCTAGACCATTCAATTTCAAGATCTTAGCCTTTACAAACTTAAAATTATTTTTCTTATTTGTTAACATTGTTCATCTAATGATAATAAAGCTATCTAAAAAACTTGGAAAAGAAAAATCCTTCTGAGGTCTTGATCTAAGCATCTTATTAAAATAGATAGCTTACGTTAATTGGGTTTAAAAAATACTTTTTAAGTTCTGTTCTCAATTTTTTTTTTTTCGTGGTTAATCATTACATTGAAAAGAGTATATATTTCAAAATGGATCAAACAAATAGCCCTAACATGATTTTGAAGGTTGTTGCATTATAATACTATATAACCGTTGCATGAAATCGCTGCCCCAATAATGAATTTTATTGATTCTCCTTCCGCTATTTACGGTATCAGGGCCAGTTTTATTCAGTTTTATCAGGGCCAGTTTTATTAAAAGAGATGAGTATGAAGAATCTTCTGACTCTGATGAAGAAATGCTCATCAGAGAGATTAATGATGAAGAATTGATTTTTTCCAGTTCAGACTCTAAAACAGATTCTGAAGATATAAATTGTCAGTGTAATTTTTTGAAAGACCTAAACCTAAATACTCTGACCAAGGAAGAAAATCTCATAATTGACCTAATTGATAAAATAAGTGACCCTGAGGCTAAAAGAGAAGCCTTAATTCATTATATCAACATGGCCAAAGAACCTTCAAGTTCTCTTGCTCCTAGACCAACTCTAGTTCCTACTAATGACGATTACAGCTTTAGTGATATTTTGAAAAGAGTTCAAAATAAAACTCAATACTAAAAAGAACCTACAATTCATGATCTAAAAAATGAAATAAATGAGGTCCGAAATGAAGTAATAACTCTAAAAACTAGAGTACAAATTCTTGAAGTAGCAGTCACTAAAAATGAAAGTGGGAATGAAGAGGAACATTCTAAAGAAGAATTTAATAATCTAATGCATGAATATAATCGCAATCTGTTACCACCCAAGATGGCAGATACACTCCCAAGAGTAATAGACGATCCACAAACTTCCAATAAAGTGATAACCGAAAGATGGTTACCATCATAAAAATAGTGGTACAAAAGGAATTCACTTTTCAAACTACTGCTCTTATCGATTCAGGAACCGATCTAAACTGTAAAAATGAAGGATTGGTTCCAACCAAATATTTCAGCAAAAGAACCCAAGTTTTGAATACTGCTGATGGTAGTAAAATGATAATAAAATATAAATTATCTGATGCAGCAGTTTGTAATAATGGGGCATGCTTTAAATTTCCTTTTATAATGGTTGAAGGATTGAGCCAGCTTGTGATAATTGGAACTCCCTTCTTAAACATGCTTTATCCCTTTAAAATTGACAATACTGGGATAAAAGCTGATATCTGACTTTATTGATAAACTAAGAATTCATGAAATAAATAGTATCAAAAATAAGATTTCTACAAACGAAAGAATTTTCTTCCATTTAAAAGAACAGGTTAAATATAAAACTATTGATGAAAAATTAACATCTCCACAAATACAAAGTAAAATCAATAACTTCAAAAAAATATTGGAAAAAGAAGTTTGTGCTGAAATCCCTAACGCTTTTTGGAATAGAAAGCAACACATTGTGGAACTTCCTTACGAACCAGGCTTTAACGAACAGAAAATTCCAACTAAAGTTAAGCCAATACAAATGAATAACAGACTCCTAGAAATTTGTAAAACTAAAATACAAGAACTCCTTGACAAAAAACTAATTAGAAAAACTTCTTCACTCTGAAGTTGTGCAGGTTTTTATGTAGAAAATGCTTCGGAGATTGAAAGGGGAGCCCCACGCCTTGTTATAAATTATAAAACTTTGAATAAGCTTTTAAGATGGATTCGCTACCCTATTCCAAATAAAAGGGATCTCCTTGATATATTAGTCAATGCCTATATTTTTTCAAAGTTTGATCTAAAATCAGGATATTGGCAAGTAAAAATTTTGGAGAAAGATAAATATAAAACAACATTTAATGTTCCTTACGGACACTTTGAATGGAATGTAATGCCTTTTGGGTTAAAAAATGCCCCTTCAGAATTTTAGAACATTATGAATGACATTTTTAATCCATATACTAAAATCATTATTGTCTATATTGATGATGTCATCGCATATTATGATAATATTGACCAACATTGGAAACATTTAAATATATTTTTAAAAGCTATAAAAAATGCCGAACTAGTTGTTTCTGCAAGAAAAATAAATCTTTTTAAAATAAAAATTAGGTTTCTTGGGCATAATATCTTTCAAGGAAGGATAATTCCTATCGATAGGGCAATTGAATTTGCTTCCAGACTTCCTGACTTCATAAAAGATAAAAAAGAATTACAAAGATTTTTAGGATGTCTAAATTATATTTCAAATTTTTATAAAGATTTAGCCTTAGATGTTAAACATTTATTCTAGAGAATAAAAAAGGATCCTTCAGAGTGGACTAATGAGCATACCATGGTAGTGAGAAAATTAAAACAAAAGGCCAAAGAATTACCTTGTTTAGCTCTATCCAATCCTACAGCTTTTAAGATTATCGAAACAGATGCTTTTGAAATAAGATTAGGAGGTATCCTTAAACAGAAAATCCTAGATGAGGAACAACTTATACACTTTACCTCTAAAGCCTGGAATCCGACACAACAGAAGTATTCTACTGTTAAAAAGGAGGTCTTAACAATAATACATTGTATCACAAAATTTTAAAGTGACCTACTTAAGAAAAAATTCCTCATACGGACTGATTGTAAATCAACCAAAGACATTTTAGAAAAGGATGTCAAAAATCTCTTCGCCAAGCAAATTTTCGCTTGATGGCAACATATTCTTTCCGCTTTTGATTTTGATATTGAACATATTCAAGGGAAAAATAATCATCTTCCTGATTTTTTGACTAGAGAATTTTTACAAGGAGGGAAGGAGAAGCCAACAGCCGAGAATACAGCCGATGTATATAGTCTCTAGCTCAGGAAAAGGCCTGACTATATATAATAATCCAGGAAAACACCTAGTTACAAATAGTTCTAGCCTAGGAAAATCCCTGGCATCCTCATCAAATTCGATTGCTTTAATAAGAAAGCAAGCTCAAGAGATTCAAATATCTCCTCAATAATCCCCTCTGAGCTACAATAGTCCAAACCCAGATAGAACTTCATTTATTAATACAGCCTATATCCCACTGATCATAATAGAAAATGAACACAGGGAAAAAGACCATGTTGAATTAGCCGGCATATATCTGCGCCATCATCTACATCCTAATATGGGAGAAAGATGTAGAGAATGGTATGAAGCTATTTTAATGGAAACTGGGTCGATGTCAATAGTACACCACTATAGAAACAATGACTCGAAAATAACATATTCAAAATTCCAAATACATAAGATTATCTCTTATAATGACTGGGGTTCGAATCCCTTAAAATCAAGGGCACTAATTACCAAAGGATTTAAAATCAAATCCTATCATTATTTTGAAAACATTAAGGCTGGGACGAAGTCTTTGCCTATCAGAATGCAAAAAATACACACAACTGGAATGTGCAGTTTAAAATAACTTAGCCAATAGAATTTCCAAACTGGTTTGAAAGTTGGTTCCTGTTATGGGGATCATTAAGCCAAATACTTTCAGAAAAATTCCAAATATCACAGAGAAAATTCTCTGAAAATAATAAAGCTAGTATAAAACGAGACTATCACATATATTTCATGGCCCTATATCAGGTTCCCTGAATTTTGAAATGGTCCTACCAAATTTCTGAAGATGTTTCAGACCGGTGGGATTATATTCTAGAACTACAAAGGCAAATTTCAATTAAATGGTGGGACAACTATAAGAATGATTATCTAGATCCGGGAAAAATCTGTAAGAAGGCAATTCCGAACTCTTCACCAAAATTAGATATGGGATTCTCTGACTAAATTGCTTTAATGCAACAGAAAAATCCCACTTTGTCAAAAGCAGAGCTCAGGAGAAAATTACTCTTTACCCAAGAAGAAGAAGTAGAAGTGAAAATACCAACTTCCTCAAATGATACAGAAAATGAAGATTTGGATCTTCCAAATGAAGATGATTGTATGGGGATATTTTCCCAACTAAATTAGATAAAATATCAAGGACGGTACGACTCCATCGCCATTCAGGACACGTGTCCCAAAAATGACGGTAAAAGAAGACTGTCAACACATCAATCACTATTACTACAGTAAAAGAAGCATTATTGTCGACACTATTGCTACAGTAAAAGAAACATTATTCACGACACTGTTGCTACAACAAAAAACGGAAGAATATTTGTTTTTTGCAGTGACGTGAAGGAAAAGGCATCTTACCTTGTCGATTCGGACTTAAAAACATTTGGAATCTGCCCTCCCCTCTTCTATAAAAGGAGGACCTTGCCTCAGAAGGAGAACACATTGGGATTTCTTTCTACATATCATAGCTAAGGTTTTAGTAAGTCTGAGTGATTTCTGAGTGATTGTTGTAAGCCTAAGTATTTACTAGGAGTACTTTAAGTTTGCCTCTCACCTTTACTTCGAGCTTTCATGTAAGTGCTTGTCTCTATTCTGCTTCTATACTTCTCTTTTATTTTATAATTTAATGCTATTATGTTAGAATGTTATTCTTGCTATTTAATGAATTTTATTGATTTTCCTAAACTATATAAATGAAGGATTAGTTCCAACCAAATATTTCAACAAAACAACCCAGGTTTTGAATACTGCTGATAATAGTAAAATGATAATAAAATATAAACTATTTGATACATCAGTTTGTAATAATGGTGCATGCTTTAAATTTCCTTTTATAATGGTTAAAGGATTGAGCCAACCTATGATATTTGGAACTCCTTTCTTAAACACGCTCTATCCCATTAAAATTGACAATACTGGGATAAAAGCTGATATTGAAGGATATGTAGTAAACTTTGACTTTATTGATAAACCAATAATTCATGAAATAAATAGCATCAAAAATAACATTTCTACAAAAGAAAGATTTCTCTTTCATTTAAAAGAAGATGTTAAGTATAAAACTATTGATGAAAAATTAACATCTCCACAAATACAAAGTTTAATCAATAACTTCAAAACAATATTGGAAAAAGAAGTTTGTGCTGAAATCCCTAACGCTTTTTGGAATAGAAAGCAACACATTGTGGAACTTCCTTATGAACCAGGTTTTAACGAACAGAAAATTCCAACTAAAGCCAGGCCAATACAAATGAATAGCAGACTCCTAGAAATTTGTAAAACTAAAATACAAAAACTCCTTGACAAAAAATTTAATTAGACAAAGTTCCACTCTGAAGCTGTGCAGCTTTTTATGTAGAAAAAGCTTCGGAGACTGAAAGAGGAGCCCCACGCCTTGTTATAAATTATAAACCTTTGAATAAGGTTTTGAGATGGATTCGCTACCCTATTCCAAATAAAAGGGATCTCCTTGATATATTAGTCAACGCCTGTATTTTTTCAAAGTTTGATCTAAAATCAGGATATTGGCAAATTCAAATTTTGGAGAAAGATAAATAAAAAACAACATTTAATATTCCTTTCGGGCACTTTGAATTGAATGTAATGCTTTTTGGGTTAAAAGATGCCCCTTCAGAATTTCAGAACATTATGAATGACATTTTTAATCCATATACTAAAATCATTATTGTCTATATTGATGATGTCCTCGCATATTCTGATAATATTGACCTACATTGGAAACATTTAAATATAATTTTAAAAGCTATTAAAAATGCCGGACTAGTTGTTTTTGCAAGAAAAATAAATCTTTTTAAAATAAAAATTAGGATTCTTGGGCATAATATCTTTCAAGGAAGGATAATTCCTATCGATAGGGCAATTGAATTTGCTTCCAGATTTCCTGACTTCATAAAAGATAAAAAAGAATTACAGAGATTTTTAGGATGTCTAAGTTAGATTTCAAATTTTTATAAAGATTTAGCCTTAGATGTTAAACCTTTATTCCAGAGACTAAAAAATGATCCTTCAGAGTGGACTAATGAGCATACCATGGCAGTGAGAAAATTAAAACAAAAAGCCAAGGAATTACCTTGTGTAGCTCCATCTAATCCTACAGCCTTTAGGATTATTGAAACAGATGCTTCTGACATCGGATTAGGAGGTATCCTTAAACAGAAAATCCTAAATGAGGAACAACTTATACGCTTTACCTCTAAAGCTTGGAATCCGGTGCAACAGAAGTATTGTACTATTAAAAAGGGGGTCTTAGCAATAATACATTGTATCACAAAATTTCAAAGTGACCTATTTAACAAAAAGTTTCTCATACGGACTGATGGCAAATCAGCCAAAGACATTTTAGAAAAGGATGTCAAAAAATTCGTCGCCAAGCAAATTTTCGCTCGATGGTAAGGGATTCTTTCTGCTTTTGCTTTTGATATTGAACATATTCAAAGGAAAAATAATCATCTTCCTGATTTTTTGACTAGAGAGTTTTTGCAAGGAGGGAAGGAGAAGCCAACAGCCGAGAATACAGCCGATGGATATAGTCCCTAGCTCAGGAAAAAGCTTGACTATATATAATAATCCAGGAAAACACCTAGCTACAAATACTTCTAGCCCAAGAAAATCTCTGGCATCCTCATCAAATTCGAATGCTTTAATAAGAGAGCAAGCTCAAGAGATTCAAATATCTCCTCAACAATCCCCTCTGAGCTACAATAGTCCAAACCCTTAAATACAAGGGCACTAATTACTAAAGGATTCAAAATCAAATCCTATCATTATTTTGAATACATTAAGGCATGGGACGAAGTCTTTGCTTACCAGCATGAAAAAAATACACACAGCTGGTATGTGCAGTTTAAAATGACTGAGCCAATAGAATTTCCAAACTGGTTTAAAAGTTGGTTCATGTTATGGGGATCATTAAGCCAAATACTTCCAGAAAATTTCCAAATATCATAGAGAAAATTATCTGAATATAATAAAGCTAGTCCAAAACGAGACTATCACAAATATTTCATGGCCCTATATCATGTTCCTTGGATTTTAAAATGACCCTACCAAATTTATGAAGATGATTCAGGCTGGTGGGATTATATTCCAGAGCTACAAAGGAAAATTTCAATTAAATGGTGGAACAACTATAAGAATGATTCTCTAGATCCGGGAAAAATCTGTATGAAGGCAATTCTGAACTCTTCACCAAAATAAAAAATAGCATTCTCAGACTACATTGCTCTAATGCAACAGAAAAATCCCACTCTGTCAAAAGCAGAGATCAGGAGAAAATTACTCTTTGCCTTGGAAGAAGAAGTAGAAGTTAAAATACCAACTTTTTCAAATGATACAGAAACCGAAGATTTGGATCCTCCAAATGAAGATGATTGTATGGGAATATTTTTCCAACTAATTTATATAAAATATCAGGGACGGTACGAGTCCACCATTCAGGACACGTATCCCAAAAATGACTGTAAAAGAAGACTGTCAACACATCAATCACTATTACTACAGTAAAAGAAGCATTATTGCCGACACTATTGCTATAGTAAAAGAAGCATTATTGTCGACACTGTTGCTACTGTAAAAAATGACAAGAATATTTGTTTTTTTCTTTGACGTGATGGAAAAGGCATCTTACCTTGTCGATGCGGACTTAAGAACGTTTAGAATCCACACTCCCCTCTTCTATAAAAGGAGGACCATGCCTCAAAAGGAGAACACCTTAGGATTTCTTTCTACATATCATAGCTAAAGTTTTAGTATGTCTGAGTGATTTCTGAGTGATTGTTATAAGTTTGAGTGGTTTCTGAGTGATTGTTGTAAGTTTGAGTAATTTCTGAGTGATTGTTGTAAGCTTAAGTATTTTCGAGGAGTACTTTAAGTTTGCCTTTGACCTCTACTTCGAGCTTTCATGTAAGTGCCTATTTCTGTCCTGCTTCTATACTTCTGTTTTATTTTATGATTTAATGCTATTATATTAGAATGTTATTCTTTCTATTTAATGAATTTTATTGATTCTCCTTCCGTTATTTATGGTATATATATATATATATATATATATATATATATATATATATATATATATATATATATATATATATATACATACCACAAAACGCTTATAGGAGAAAATGAATAATGATTTCACCTATCTTTATCACCATCCAAAGTTCATCGTACGGTCATGATTGTCCAGTAGTGTTTCTTTTTTCATTTTTTTTCTACAAATCATCCAAAAATTGGAGCGTGTGTTCATAAAAAATAGGTGAATCTACGAAAAATATCAAAAAAATATTTTTGAGGGTATTTTGGTCAATGTTTTTCACCAATTATTTTTTTTATATATTTTTTTAGTGCGTCTCACCAATATGTACACACGTTCCAAATTTCAGATGATTCTGATTTATAAAAAAAAAAATGAAAAATGAAACACTACCTGACAATCGTGATTTTGTGATGAACTTTGGACAGTAATGAGAGTAGGCGAAATCACTGTTCATTTTCGCTTATAGGTGTTGGGAAGTCTTTTTCATATATATATATATATATAGGAAAAAACTCTTGTGAGCTCATGTGCTCCTGGAACAGTGTAAGCTCAACAACCCAGATTGAATCTGGACGATCTAATGATCATAATTATATTTCGTAATTGAATTTTATTTTTTTCTATAAATCCAAATTACGTGAAATTTGGAGCGTCTATTCTTCAAGAATTTTAGAAACTAATAAAAATATAAAAAAAATAATTTGCATAAATTAAATCAACCAAAATACCCCTGCCAATTTTTGGGGGTATTTTGGTCAATTTATTTTATGTGAGTTATTTTGTAAATATTTTTATTGGGTGCGCCTTGATGAGAAGGGTTTATGCTCTAAATTTCATACTATTTGGATGATTCATTCTGGGCCATTGGACTTATATTTTTCCATCAGCTAGTGGGCTCCCCCTCGTATCTTCTATATATATATATATTATTCCATGAGCTATCGCATCTTCTATATATATATATATATATATATATATATAATCCATTCTTTATCAATAACAAACTCATCTAGATTTTGGATTTTAAGAATGTCAATGTCAAATTCAGATAGGGTTGGCTCTTTTAGTACAGGGTGGGTGGGAAGAACTTGGAGTGTCAACTTTATATATTGGATGTTGGATTTGATTTGAAGCCTTTCTAAGCCCTTCAAGGACTATTCTCTCATTATGGGCTTTCTCGTAATCAGATTGAGGAATAGAGGAAATTGAGGTTCTAGGTAGATTCCTAGGAAGTGTATTGGAAACATTCAGCCTAGTTTTTTTAGATGAAGGAAATTGTATTTCTATCTCTTTGTCCGGATATTCAATTATTTTTTCAGATTCTCTATTTTCAAGAATTTTAGTCTGAGTTTCAGACTGAAGGGACCATCTTTCTGGTAATTTTACCTGTTTCCATGATACTGACCTTGGTATAACCAAATTAGATTTATCCATATTAGTCTGAAAGAAAATGGTCAGACCCTTAGTATCCATTTGCCTAGTGTCAGGACATAGAGTGTTCATAACTTTATAACTGCTTTTATAAACAAAAGCTAAGTTTTGAGATCCAGGTTCCATATCAAATCCTTGAGTTTTTAGATTCAGGGTTTAAACTTTTAATAGATTAGGATCAGATAAGCTACTGAAAAGTTTGGAAAGCCATTAAAATATATCGGACCATTGCAAAGAGTTGATTCGACGATTCCTAATAAGGTGAACCTTCTATGTCTGTTATCCCTTAAACAGAGCAAAACAGAGTTGTTTAACCCCATCATAGTTAAATGTTTAACAGCTATTTGGACAATACCAATATGCAGATAGTTGAAATTTGTCTTTTTATGTTCTTCAACCATCATTAAGGATAGGAGTTGGAAACTATCTTGAGTTTCCATGACAAAAATAGTTATCTCAATAGTTTTAATTGAGAAGCTACTTTTAAATTCAAAAGTTCATTTTCTATAAACATCTGTTATGCGAACTTTTGGAATGTTCCAATTTTGGATTTGTTTTTCGATATTATCGATAATAACTTCTTCCTTATTATTAACACGGAGTGTACTGGTAGAAGCGGTTCTACTCGATAGTGTTCTAACTAAATTTGACATATTTGATTTAATTGCCTTAATCTGAGTCAACTGGAAACAGTCCCTACACCTTTCTTGCCCTTCTGGCTTAACGGTGATCTTTGGGTCACAACGACTTTAGTTTTGACTAAAAATCTAATTGTGCAAAGTTCTTTAGTTCACCACTAAATATAACTTGGCTCTGATACCATAAATAGCGGAATTGGATAAAATAAAAGTAACAACAAATAAACAACAAATAATAACAGTAAATAGAACTAAATAACAAATAAACAACAAATAATAATAAATAGATCTAAATAACAAAGGCAACAAACATATGAAAGCTAATGAACATAAAAATAGGAAACTTATATGATATGGATAAGATAAGCTTGATGCACCAACAAAGTAGTTCACTTCTGCTCAAACCAACAAACCAATACTCAAACAAACACTCCTACTTAGAAGCACTCAAATCTACAAACACTCAAACAAAACAAACATTCAAATACTCCGGCTGTTTTCTGATGTTCTTCTCTCTTCTGGCCTTCTCCTTTTATAGATAAGAAGTAATCGTATTTCAAAGCGTTTCAAATATGCAGCGATACCTTTTGGAAAAGGAAGATTCCCTTACCTTTGGAAAAGTAAGATTCCCTTAGCATGGCGGAAAAGGTGCCACGTATTTTGTTATAGTGAAATGTTTTGTCGGTGGCTATAGTGCTATTATCTTTTATTGATGACTTTAGGGACATGTGTCTTGTGTAGGTTTGGAGTCGTACCGTCCCTGCTGCACTCTTTTAGCTATTTTGAGGAAAATCAATTCATGTACAGTCATCACTACTGAGCGGACTATAGTCCTCAGTTTCTTCTTCTTCTTTTGTTGATGTGGACATTTGATCAATATTTTCTTCTAGTGTGAATAAGAGCTTTCCTTTAAGCTCTGCCTTTGATAATTTAGGATTCTTTTGTAGCATTATTGCAATGTATTTTGTTATATCCATATTGGAATTTGGCGAGGAGGCTGATATCATTTTCATATAAATCTTTTATGGATCTAGGGAACTATTTTTATAGCTGTCCCACTATTTTACCGATATTTGTTGGTATAATTTTGGAATATAATCCCATCTGTCCATATCATCTTTTGAAAGCTGATATGTCCATTTAAGAATATAAGTGACCTAATATAAGGCCATGAAGTATAAATGATAGTATCCTTTTAGACAATGTGTATTGTAGTTAGAGAACTTTCTCTGTGATACGTGCATTTTTTAATGAAGTATCTGGCTGCATGATCCCTATAAAAGGAACCAACTTTTTAACCAGTTAGGGAATTCAACTAGTTCATTTATTTTAAACTGTATATACTAACTATGTGAAGTCTTGGTATTTTGATATGCAAATACTTCATCCCATGCTTTTATATATTTGAAATAATGATAGGATTTAGTTTTAAATCCTCTGGTATTTAACATCTTTAGTTTTAAAGGATCCAGTCCCCAGTCTCTATAGGAGATGACTTTATGAATTTGAAATTTTGAGTACGCAATTTCAGTGTCATTATTTCTATAGTGGTGTACTATAGTCACAGATCCAGTTTATATATGTATGGTTTCGTACCATTCTCTATATTTTTCTCCCAAATTGGGATGAAGGTGATTTCGTAGATATATTGCTGCTATCTCAGTAGGGTCTTTTGCTTTGTGATCATTCTCAACAATTATAAGTGGTATATAAGTTGTTTCTAGGAAATGAGTTCTATTAGCACTTGGACTATTAGTGCTTAAAGGGGATTGTTGGGGAGATATATCAATCTCTTATACTTGTTTTCTTATTAAAGCATTTGGAGTTGATGATGTAGCCAGGCCTTTTCCTAGATTGGCAACTATATTTATTGGATGATTTGGTGAAGCCAGGCCTTTACTCGGACAGAGAACTACATCCATTGGGTAATTTTGCCTTTTCCTGCCCTCCTTGCAAAAATTCTCGGGTCAAAACGTCAGGAAGATGGTTATTTTTACCATTAATGTGTTCTATATTAAATTCAAATGATGAAAGAATACCTTGTCATCGAGCAAATATTTGTTTTGAGACAAGATTGTTTACATCTTTTTCAAGGATATCTTTGGCTGCATTACAATTAGTATGAATAAGAAAGCCAAGCAAGGTAGTTCTTTTGCTTTCCATTTTAGTTTTTTGATTGCTTTGGTATGCTCGTCCGTCCAATCAGGAGGGTTCTTTTTTAATCCCTGAAAGAAAGGTTTAGCATCTAAAGCAAGGTCTTTATAAAAATCAGATATATAATTTACGCAGCCGAGAAACTGTTGAAGTTTTGTTTTGTCCTTAATGATATTTGGGAATTTTGACGCAAATTCAATTGTCATATCAATAAGAATTATCCTCCCTTGATAATATAATGTTCAAGAAACGTTATTTTCGTTTGAAAAAGATTTATCTTTTTGGATGATATAACTAACCCAACATTTTTAATAGCTTTAAAAAATGTGTTTAGATGCTTCCAATTTTGATCAATGGTTTCAGAAAAAACAAGAACATTATCAATATATACAAGCATGAATTTTGTATAAAGATTGAATATGTCGTTCATCATGTTTTGAAATTCAAAAGGTGCATTTTTCAACCAAAAAGGCATAACGTTCCATTCATAATGCCCGAAGGGAACATTGAAGGCTATTTTATATCTATCCTTTTCAATTATTTGGATTGTCCACTATCCAGATTTTAAATCAAGTTTTGAAAATATACAGGCATTAACCAATCTATCTAAGAGGTCTCTTTTATTTGGAATTGGATATCGAATCCATCTTAATGCTTTATTTAATTTAAAACCAATCTAGGAGCTCCTCTTTCGATTTCAGAAGCCTTCTCAACATAAAAGGCAGAACAGCTCCAAGGCGAGGAACTTTTTCTGGTAAGTTTTTTATCAGGCAATTCTTATATTTCAGTTTACAAATTTCAAGGAGTCTACTTTTCATTTGAATAGGCCTTGCTTTTGTAGGAATTTTTTGCTCCTCAAAACCTGGTTCATAGGAAAGTTCAACTATATGTTGCTTCCCATTCCAAAAAGCGTCAGGGACATCAGAGCATATTTTTTTTTCGAGAATAATTTTTAAAACTACTAATTTTATTTTGCATTTCAAGAGATAGTAATTTTTCTTCAACGGTTTTATACTTGATTTCATCAGGTAAACAAGGAATTTTTCTTTGGTAGAGATTTTATTTTTAATGTTATTTATTCCATGAACTCTAAGCTTATCTATGAAAGTAAATTTTACCTCATGTCCCTCAATGTTGGCCTCAATACCGGTATCATCAATTTTGATAGGGTAAAACAGATTTAGGAAAGGAGTTCCAAGAATAACAGGTTGACTTAATCCTTTAACCATAATAAAAGGAAACTTGAAGCATGCTCTGTTATTGCAAACTGCCACATCAGATATTTTATTAACATCTTACTTCCGTCAGCGGTGTTTAAAAGCTGTATAGTTTTACTAAAGTATTTTGTAGGGACTAAGCCCTCATTTATACAGTTTAAGTCTGCTCTGGAATCAATAAGAGCAGTGGTTTGAAAAGTATATTTATTTAAACTACAATTTTAACGATAGTAAACCAACGTTGAGTTATGACTTTTGTCTAATAGGTTAACATATTTATAGTTTTGAATTTTGATTTTTCCCAGCATATTACAATTGTTTGAAGTTTTAGAGTCATCATTTTTTAGAACTCTAGGAAGAATATACTCTGCTTCAGGTGATAGAAGATCATGGTGATAATTATTCATTATGTTATTGAATTCTTCTTCAGTATTTTCCTCATGAATACCTTCCTTTTAAAAGTGGTAGTTCCCATTTCCAAGATTTGATAATTTTCAAAGATATCAGTTCATTGCGAACTTCATTTATCTCATGCTTTAACTCAAGAATTGAAGGTTCTCTAATAGTTTGAGTTTTGTTTTGAACTCTTTTAAGAATGTCGTGGAAACTGTATTCTTCTCTTATTGGAACGAGAGAAGGTCTAGGAGTAGTGGGTCTAGAAAGATCTTTTGCCATATCGATGTATCGAATCAAGGCTTCTTTTTTGGCCTCTGGTTCACTAATTTTATCAATCAGGTCAATGATTAAATTTTTTTTTTTTGTAAGAGTATTTATGTTTAAACCATTCATATCGATGATAGCCTTGAAGAAATTATATTAGCAATCATTTTTAGGATTATCATCACAATCAGAATCAGAGTCAGAGCTAGTGAGGATCAAATCCTTATCATTTATTTCTCCAATTATTATTTCTTCATCATAGTTAGAAGAACTATCAGAATCATCTCTTTTTATTAATAGAACATCAAATAATTGTTTTTTGATATCTGGGTCGATTTTGAGTATATTGATTTTCTTTTTAACTCTGCATTTATTTTTATAATGACCTACCTTTCCACAGTTATAACAAACTAATATCTTTTTTTTTTCCCTTTGCTTGAAAGAGTGATCTTGTAAAAAAATTTTAGGAAATGTATTTTTTTTTTCATGTGAATACTTAGATCTTGATTTTCGTAAATTCTTCTATTTTTCTTTGTGAATGGGTTTAAAAGTCGGTAAAGTATTATACCCGAATTGTTCACAAAAGTTTCCTAGTTCTTTCTTCCCTGTCATTCTTTGTTTTTCTAATTGCCTTCGAAGTTTCAGATATTTGTATAAAGCAAGACCTTCAGCACATATTTCCGCTGATAATTCTTCAAGGGTATAAAGGGAGTAGGGAATAATTCCACCATGATTATTTTCCAGTCGTGTTTTAACCTTTTCGGCAAAGAGATGGGGAAGTCCAGCTATAAATTTTTCCTTCCAATGATCAGCCTTATTATCTTCCCTGGATAATAATCTTCAGTAGAAAACATCTTTATACCATTTAAAGTGAGAGAGAATTGGGAAACGTAAATTTGAAAGTAGATTTTCAGATCTAGCAGTTAAGAGGGCCGTACTTCCAACGACGTGATGGGTGATAGTGTAGATCAGTGTATTAATTGCATCTCCTTCGTCAACTATATTTTCTTGGACCTGCTCAGGTCCGATTTCAGTTCTAATAGGCCATTGCTTAGTAGCATTTAGGATTTGACCTTTTGCAGTTTCATCGATATGAAAATCCCACCATCCTCTAAGCCATCCTGTAAAGCCGCATATGATAGCTTTGGCAATTTCATGATCTTTATTCCCACTTGCTTGACAAGCGATGACATACATTGTCACGTGTTTTATAAGGTTAAGGATCTGATTTTCAGACATGCCATCTATATTCCAATTAATACCTTCTTGAATAGGACATAGAAGTAACAATAAGATTTTCTATTTGGAGATCAATAGAAGTGAGTTGAGGATAATACATTCTAGTTTGTGTGACTGGCCTAGTCTTTCTCCCATAATCTTTTCTGTTGAGATCTAATCTTTCAGTTTTAAAAGCATTTTTTATTTCAAATATTTCTTAGTTTGTATAATTCTGATCTTTTTGGAGGACTTGCAAGTCTTTTGACTAACTCATCAACCAATTCTTTATTATCTTCTTTTTTCTTGATTCCTTGCAGGTTGAATTTTCCTATATCTATACGTGGTGGTGACTTAAATAAAATTGCCTCCTTAACGTTCTCTTCTTTCGTTTCTTACCATATAGATTTCAAATTATTCAAGACACTTTCAATTATAGTGGTTTGCTTTTCTATAGTTTGTAAGAAGAGATTTGTATAATTATTCTGTTTTATAATGTGTGGTATTCCTTCTAATTTATCCATTTGATTTTTAGATTCCTTAGGCCCCAACTTAAAAGGCGAAGTTTTTATTTCAAGTTTTTCTCATCTTAATTGTAAACTCGTTTCAGAGGGATGGATAGATTCTATTGTTTAACCTTTGATTGTGTGCGAGGTTTGAAAGGAATTTTGAGTCATATTTATTTTAAAATCTGGAATTTTAATTCCTTTTTTTCTATGGATGCACTTAAGCTATTTGAAGAATTTCACATTTTTTTATATTGTATCATAAATTTATTAAAAAGTTTATGAAAAATATTCCTTAATTCTTCTTTAAATTCTTGGAAAAATCATTCCAATATATAAAGTTGATACTCATAGTTTTTCCCACACTGAACAAGAAGAGCCAACCCTAATTGAATTTGACTTTGAGATTCTTATAATCCAAAATCTAGACGAGTTTGTCATTGATAAAGAATGGATTAAAAAAGATTTCCTCTTTGACGAAAATAGACAAAAAGGGAATGATTTTTCCAAGAATTTAAAGAAGAATTAAGGGATATTTTTCATAAAAAGTTGAATAAATTGATGATACAATATAAAAGAAATGTGAAATTCTTCAAATGACTTAAGTCCATCCTTAGAAAATAAGGAATTAAAGTTCTAGAGTTTAAAATAAATATGGCTCAAAATTCCTTTCAAACCTTTCACACAATCAAAGGTGAAACAATAGAATCTATCCATCCCCCTGAAACGAGTTTATAATTAAGAGGAGAAAAACTTGAAATAAAAGCTTCACCTTTTAAGTTGGGGCCCAAAGAATTTGAAAATCAAATGACTAAATTATAAGGAATACCACACATTATAGAACAAAATAATTATACAAATCTCATCTTAAAAACTATATGAAAACTAACCACTAGAAGTGAAAGTGTCTTGAATAAATTGAAATCTATACGGCAAGAAAAGAAAGAAGCGAAGGTTAAGGAGGCAGTCTTATTTAAGCCACCACCAAGTATAGATACAGGAAAATTCAGCCTGCAAGGAATCAAGAAAAAAGAAGATAATAAAGAGTTGGTTGATGAGTTAGTCAAAAGACTTGCAAAACTGAATATTGATGATAAGGGGAAATTAGTGATCGGTGAACTACAAGTCCTCCAAAAAGATCAAAATTATACAAACCAAGAAATATGTGAAATAGAAAATGTTTTTAAGACTGAAAGCTTAGATCTCAACAGAATAGATTATGGGAGGAAGACTAGGCCAGTCGCACAAACTATAATGTATTATCCTAGACCCATTCTTATTGATCTCCAAATAGAATAAGATCTTATTGCTACTTCTGTGTCGTATTCAGGAAGGTCAATTGTAAATTGGAATATATATGACAGCCCTGAAAATCAGATCCTTGACCTTATGAAACACATGACAATGTATGTCACCGCTTGTAAAGCAAAGTGAGAATAAAGATCATGAAATTGCCAAAGTTATATATGCGGCTTTAAAGGATGGCTTAGAGGATGGTAGGATTTTCATATGGATGAAACTGCAATAGATCAAATCCTAGCTACTAAGCAATTAAAACAGAAATCAGACCTGGACATGTCCAAGGAAATATAGTTGACGAATGAGATGCAATTAATCCACTGATCTACACTATCACCCTCATTGGAAGTACGACCCTCTTATCTGCTAGATCTGAAGATCTGTTTTCAAATTTACGTTGCCCAACTCTCTCACACTTTAAATGGTATAAAGATGTTTTCTACTCTAGATTATTATCCAGGGAAGATAGTAAAGCTGATCATTTGAAGGAAAAATTTATAGCTAGACTTCCTCATCTTTTTACCGAAAAAGGTTAAAACACGACTGAAAAATAAACATGGTGGAATTATTCCATACTCCCTTTATACCCTTGGAGCATTATCAGCGAAAATCTACGTTGAAAGTCTTGCTTTATGCACAGATCTGAAACTTTGAAGCCAATTAGAAAAATAGATAATGACATAGAAGAAAGAACTAGAAGACTTTTGTGAACAATTTGGGTATAATACTTTACCAACTTCCAAACCCACTCACAAAGAAAAATATAAGAATTTAACGAAAATTAAGATCTAAACATTCACATGAAAGAAAAAATACATTTCCTAAAAAAGGTTTACAAGATCACTCTTTCAAGCAAAGGGAAAAAAGAAAGATATCAGTTTGCTATAACTGCGGAAAGGTAAGTCAGTATAGACATAAATGCAGAGTTAAAAAGAAAATCAATGCACTCGAATCGAACTAGAAATTAAAAAACAATTATTTGATATTCTATTAATAAAAAGAGATGATTCTGATAGTTCTTTTAACTCTGATGAAGAAATGATAATTGGAGAAATAAATAATGAGGATTTGATCCTCACTAGCTCTAACTCTGATTCTGATTGTGATGATAATCATGAAAATGATTGCTAATGTAATTTCTTCAAGGCTATCATTGATATAAATGGTTTAAACATAAATATTCTTACAAAAGAAGAAAATTTAATCATCGACCTGATTGATAAAATTAGTGACCTAGAGCCTAAAAAAGAAGCCTTGATTCAATACATCGATATGACAAAAGATCCTTTTAGACCCACTACTCCTAGATCTTCTCTCGTTCCAACAAAAGAAGAATACAATTTCCACGACATCCTTAAAAGAGTTCAAAACAAACTCAAACTATTAGAGACCTTCAATTCCTGAGTTAAAAAATGAGATAAATGAAGTTCGCAATGAACTGATATCTTTGAAAACTAGGGTTCAAATCTTGGAAATGAGAACTACCACTTTTAAAAAGGAAGGTATTTATGAGGAAAATATTGAAGAAGAATTCAGTAACATAATGAATGATTATCACCATGATCTTCTACCACCTGAAGCAAAAGATACTCTAGAGTTCTAAAAAATGATGACCCTGAAACTTCAAAAAATTGTAATATGCTTGGAAAAATCAAAATTCAAAACTATAATATGTTAACCTATTAAACAAAGTCATAACTCAACGATAGTTTACTATCGTTAAAAATGTACAAAAAGAATATACTTTTCAAACCACTGCTCTTATTGATTCTGAAGCAGACTAAAACTGTATAAATGAGGGCTTAGTCCCTACAAAACACTTTAGTAACACTATACATGTTTTAAACACCGCTGACGGAAGTAAGATATTAATAAACTATAAACTATCTGATGCGGCAGTTTACAATAATGGAGCATGCTTCAAGTTTCCTTTTATCAATGTTAAAAGATTAAGTCAACCGGTTATTCTTCGAACTCCTTTCCTAAATATGCTTTACCCTATCAAAATTGATGATACTGGTATTGAGGCCAATATTGAGGGACATTAGGTAAGATTTACCTTCATAAATAAGCCCAGAGTGCATAAAATAAATAACATTAAAAATAAAATCTCTATTAAAGAAAAATTCTTTTTTTATCTAAAAGAGGAAATCAAGTATAAAACAGTTGAAGAAAAATTACTATTTCCTGAAATGCAAAATAAAATTTGTAGTTTCAAAGCTATTCTCGAAAAAAAAATTGTGATGTCCTTAACGCTTTTTGGAATAGGAAGCAACATATAGTTGAACTTCCTTATAGACCAAGTTTTGAGGAGCAAAAAATTCATACAAAAGCAAGGCCTATTCAAATGAATTGTAGGCTCCTTGTAGTTTGTAAAACTGAAATACAAGAATTGCTTGATAAAAAACTTATCAGAAAAAGTTCCTCACCTTGGAGCTGTTCAACCTTTTATATTGAGAAGGCTTCCGAAATCGAAAGAGGAGCCCTAGATTGGTTTTAAATTAAATAAAGCATTAAGATGGATTCCATATCCAATTCCAAATAAAAGAGACATCTTAGATAGATTGATTAATGCCTGCATATTTTCAAAATTTGACTTAAAATCTGGATATTAGAATATCCAAATAATTGAAAAGAACAAATATAAAACAGCCTTCAACGTTCCCTTTGGGTATTATGAATGAAATCTTATGCCTTTTGGGTTGAAAAATACACCTTCTGAATTTCAAACATCATCAACGACATATTCAATCCTTATATAAAAGTCATGATTGTATATATAGATGATGTTCTTGTTTTTTGTGAAACCATTGATCAACATTGGAAGCATCTAAACACATTTTTTAAAGCTGCTAAAATGTTGGGTTTGTTGTATCAGCCAAAAAGATAAATCTTTATCAAACGAAAATAAGGTTTCTTAGACATAATATTTATCAAGGGAGGATAATTCCTATTGACAGGGCAATTGAATTTGCATCAAAATTCCCAGATATCATTAAGGACAAAACCAAAACTTCAACGGTTTCTCGGCTGCCTAAATTATATCTCTGATTTTTATAACGACCTTGCTTTAGACACTAAACCTTTGTTTCAGCGGTTAAAAAAGAACCCTCCTGATTGGACAGACGAACATACTAAGGCAATCAAAAAATTAAAACTGAAAGCAAAAAAGCTACTTTGCTTGGCTTTATCTAATCCTACAGCATTTTAAATAATTGAAACCGACGCCTCATAACAAGGATTAGGAGGCATATTCAAACAAAAACTCTATGAGCAAAAACAATTGGTTCGTTATACTTCCAAAACTTGGAACCCAGCTCAACAGAACTATTCTACTGTTAAAAAAAATTTCTGGCCATTGCTCAATGTGTAACTAAATTTCAGAGTGACCTATTAAATCAAAACTTTCGTATTCGTACTGATTGTAAGGCAGCCAGAAATATCATTGAAAAAAATGTAAAAAATCTTGTATCAAAACAAATATTTGCTCGATGACAAGGGATTCTTTGATCATTTGAATTTACAATAAAACACATTAATGGTAAAAATAATCATCTTCTTGATTTTTTGACCCGAGAATTTTTGTAGGGAGGGTAGGAAAAGGTAAAATCACCCAATGGATATAGTTCTCAGTCCGGCTAAATGCCTGGCTTCACCAAATCATCCAATAAATATAGTTCCCAATCCAAGAAAAGGCATGGTTACACCATCAACTCCCAATGCTTTAATAAAAAAGCAAGTATAAAAGATTGATATATCTCCCCAACAATCCCCTTTAAGCACTAATAGTCAAAGTGCTAATATAACTCATTTCCTATAAACAACTCATATGCCACTTATATTTGTTGATAATGATCACAAGGCAAAAGACCCTACTGAGATAGCAGCAATATATCTACGAATTCACCTTCATCCCAATTTGGGAGAAAAATGTAGAGAATAATACGAAACCATACTTATGGAAACTAGATCTGTGACTATAGTATACCACTATAGAAATAATGACGCTGAAATTGCATACTCAAAATTCCAAATTCATAAAGTCATCTCCTATAAAGACTGGGGACTGGATCCTTTAAAACCAAAGATTTTAAATACCAAATGATTGAAAACTAAATCCTATCATTATTTCGAATATATAAAAGCATGGGATGAAGTATTTGCATATCAAAAAACCAAGACTTCACATAGTTGGTACATACATTTTAAAATAACTGAACTAGTTGAATTTCCTAACTGGTTAAAAAGTTGGTTCCTTTCATAGGGATCATGCAGCCAGATACTTCCTTCAAAAATGTAGATATCACAGAGAAAGTTCTCTGACTATAATAAACATTGTCTAAAAAGAGATTATCATTTATACTTCATGGCTTTATATCAGGTCCCTTGGATTCTTAAATGGACATATCAGCTTTTAGAAGATGATATGGACAGATGGGATTATATTCTATAATTACGCCGACAAATATCGATAAAATGGTGGACATCTATAAAAATAATTCCCTGGATACATAAAAGATTTATATGAAAATGATACCATCCTCCTTGCCAAATTCCAATATAGATATAACAGAATACGTAGCAATAATGCAATAAAAGAATCCTAAATTATCAAAGGCAGAGCCTAAAAGAAAACTCCTATTGGAACTAGAAGAAAATGTTGATCAAATGTCCACATCAACAAAAGAAGAAAAAGAAACTGAGGATTATAGTCTGCTCAATGGTGATGACTGTACAGGAATTGATTTTCCCAAAATAACTAAAAGAGTGTAGCAGGGACGGTACAACTCCAAATCTGCGCAGGACACGTGTCCCTAAAGCCGTCAACAAAAGATAATAGCACTATAGCCACCGACAAATTATAGCCACTGACAAATTATAGCTACCGACAAAACTTTTCACTGTAGCAAAATATGTGGCACCTTTTTCACTGTGCTAAGGGAATCTTACTTTTCCAAAAGGTGCCGGTGCGGATATGAAACGCTTTGAAATCCGATTACTTCTCATCTATAAAAGGATAAGGCCAGAAGGGAGAATAACATCCTAAAACAGCCGGAGTATTTGAGTGTTTGTAAGTTTGAGTGCTTGTAAGTAGGAGTGTTTGTCTGAGTATTGATGTGTATTGGTTTGAGCAGAAGTGAACCACTTTGTTGGTGCATCAAGCTGATCTTATCTGTGTCATGTAAGTTTCTCGTTTCTATGTTCATTATCTTTCATATGTTTGCTACCTTTGTTATTTAGATCTATTTACTATTATTTATTGTTTATTTGTTATTTAGTTCTATTTACTGCTATTATTTGTTGTTACTTTTATTTTATCCAATTCCGCTATTTATGTTGAGCTGGGTTCCAGGTTTTGGAAGTATAACTAATCAATTGTTTTTGCTCAAGGAGTGTTTATTTCAATATTGGTGTATATTGGTTTGAGCAGAAGTGAACTACTCTGTTGGTGCATCAAGCTTATCTTATCTGTATCATGTAAGTTTCCCGTTTCTATGTTTATTAGCTTTCATATGTTTGTTGCCTCTGTTATTTAGATCTATTTACTATTATTTGTTGTTTATTTGTTATTTAGTTCAACCCCTCAAAATATAAAGGTTAAAGTTAGAACAGGTTGTGATGGATGAATTCATCAAAAAGATCATTACTTTTTGTTTAAAAAATTATTTTAATAGGTAACTTAACCATTAAAAAGGGGCAAACTTAAAATTTTTACAAAAGTAGATTGACATTTTGAATGTTAGTGTGCTGAAATTTTATTTGTAGAGTGCCCTGATTTTTTAGTAAAAATTTTAACTTTACATTTTATAGAGATGACAAAAGTACCCCTTGTCTTGTAATAATATTTATAAAATTGCCCTTAATGATGAAAATATCACAAAAAGTAGCTTTTTAAAAAAATAAATCCAACCTTCATAACTCTCTCTATCTTTAACTTTTGTAATTTGAAGGGATGTGAAGTTCAGATTATCCCTATATATATATATATATATATATATATATATATATATATATATATATATATATATATATATATATATATATATATATATATGCGTGTGTGTGTGTGTGTGTGGAAAAAACTCATGTGCACCCATGGGCTTCAAGTAGAGAATGCGCCCAACGGCCCAGACTCAATCTGGGCCGATCTAATGCTCACAGATATTCAATAGTATTTTAATTTTAATTTGTTTTCTACAAATCGAATTGACCTGAAAAATTTTTCTTATGCGTTCATAAAAAATAGGAGAATCTACAAAAAATATCAAAAAAATATTTCACATAAAAAAATTGACCAAAACACCCTCAAAACGTTTCAGAGGGTATTTTGGTCAATTTGTTTCATGTAAAATATTTTTTTGATATTTTTCGTAGGCTCTCATATTTTTGATGAGCACAGAAAATAAAATTTCAAGTCAATCCAATTTGTAGAAAAAAAAAAATATTCAAATACTATCGAATATCTGTGAGTGTCAAATCGACCAAGATTCAATCTAGGCCGTTGGACGTATTCTCTACAGTAAGCCCGTCGACGTACTATAGCATCATCCTTTATATATATATATATATATATATATATATATATATATATATATATATATATATATGAAAGTGCTTGTGCTCTCTCCCTTCTGTATGCCTATGCTTGTGCCTCTCTCTCTCTCACACACATTCATTGGGGGTCACTGAAATTGTAGAGATAACATTGGATGGGAGAAAATTCATCAAAATAACAAGCATTGTTTAGGCAACAGTTTGAAAAACAGATCGGTGCCCCAGATCGGGTATCTCAAAAATCCATTCGGATCGGTGAATTGATCGAATCGGTTGGATTAAGCTATAAAAAAAATCCAAAAGAATTATTAAAATTCATTATAAATGTTGTTTTTTAAGAATCCAATAAGAAATGGAGGTACTACATTATTAATTGTCATTTTTTTCATCAATATGCGAATATTGAGATGTTATTTCCCTGTATGAACTTATATTAACCATTAAATTTACATCACACAAAAGAAAAATCATATAATTATCATCGATGAAGTATATAATCATACATGGACTACAATAAAGAATGGATTAAATCGATGAAAAAATGGCCACCAAAATCTTGAATTGGCGAAAAACCCTAATCCGCTAATATCCTAATACTTGTTGTATTACCTTTTATTTTTATTTTTATTTTTTTGACAAGAAATACTTCTTATATTACTTCTTTTTTTTGACAAGAACTCTTTATTTTTATTTTTTTACAAGAAATATTTGTTGTATTACCTTTTGTTTTTTTTTTCTTTGACAAGAACCTTTACTTTTTTTGACAAGAAATACTTGTTATATTACTTTTTATTTTTTTTGAAAAGAAACTTTTATTTTTTTGACATGAACCTTTTATTTTTTTGACAAGAACCTTTTTTTTTATTTTTTTGACAAAAATATTTATTGTATTACCTTCTTTCTTTTTGACAAGAACCTTTTTTTTTTGTTTGACAAGAAAATTTAATTAATTTTTTACAAGAACCTTCTATTTTTTTTTATAAGAAATTCTTGTCAAAAACAAAATAGAAGGTTCTTGTAAAAATAAAAATTAAAAAACGGCACTGACGGGAGGATTTGAACCGAAAACTTAAAAATGGCGTTGGCAGGAGGGTTTGAACTAAGGCTTCATATTGAAAAAAGATGTGACCTTGTAGCTCACATCGCCACTTCTGCTAGTATCCACGCGATATAAAAATACTATACTATATTACCTTTTCAAGCCAAGTACAACTCTCAAATCCTATTTTGAAAACTTGAAAAGAGATTGAGTAGTATAAATGTTTCCTTAGTACCACATGAGAATGCGTGTGAAGTGAATGAGGCAGCTTGCGACTTTGTACTTATGGACCTGTGGCATCGGGTCTTTGTAGCGAGTTGTTGTAGCGAGTCACTGTGTTAATGTAAAGACATACCGTCTCAACTCTTGAATTGCCCGGTTTCCAGTATTTCGCAAGAATCGGTATAAGGTTAAAGATTCTTATGTCGACTTGGGGGATTTTTGGTCGAATCGACAAGGAGTTGCCAACTCCCACGTCAACCCGGACGAATCCAGGTCGCCGTACTACTGGTTTAAGTAGACTGAGTCCCTATGATGAGGTTAACACAAAAGCAGGCTTATTAGGAGGTACGGGCAAAGGCATCCTTAATCTCCACGTGTAACAAGAAATGACTTCTTTGATAGGTGAGCCTCAACTGTAGGAATAATAAGATAATAAACTCCTAAAATAATTAATATAAATTAAATCTATCGGTCAACGCCACAGTGTGAGCTAAGCTATTTGTATTCCTTTGTTTTTCTTTTTGGT
Source organism: Amborella trichopoda (assembly GCF_054954075.1). Classification (NCBI taxonomy): domain Eukaryota; kingdom Viridiplantae; phylum Streptophyta; class Magnoliopsida; order Amborellales; family Amborellaceae; genus Amborella; species Amborella trichopoda. Next base: position 30,108,385 of record NC_142345.1, on the reverse strand, counting down.
TTGATGGGCTTAATTTTTATGAGGAAGGTTTGACCCAAGATCTCTATTGTGCAAAACAGGTGGCTCATCAAAAGCATAATGGGTACTATTTATATTAAAAAAATCCCGTATGAAGCTATGGGAAGACGAGCTAATATTTGAAATATCATATATTTGATGATTTTTTTGATATAGCGGAGATAAGGATGTTGAGATGGATGAGTGGCTAGATAAGAAAGGATAGAATTTAAAATAAATACATTAAAAAAAAAATAAGTGTGATATCAATACGCAATAATATGAGAGAGAGAGTAGACTTAGATGGGTAGGGGTCATGTGTGGCACAGACTCAGTACAACATCTGTCAGTACCTTCTGGAGGAGTGTGGTTGAGGTAGAGCCATGAGCTTTTTATGAATGTTTCAAATCAGATATTATCTCTCTATTTAGGGATGCTAAACAGGTAGGGTCAACCAGAACTAGGTCAAGGTCTGAAGTCTAGACCCTAAAAGTGGGAATAGCCAGTCAGGTCTCAGTCCAATAGACCTGGACCCAACTGGTTTTGGATCTAGCCCAGGCCTATCTGGATCAACTACAACTCCATGTCAGGGTTGGTGTTGACTCAACCCAGTTACCCACAGTGCAAAGCAATTTCATTGAATGTGACATGACCCACAAGTTCCTTTGATGCTACCAAATTCTCAAAATTCATATTTTTTTAGATGTCTCACTTATCCACATTTTAAGAGTCCAGTAATCTTGACAAGGTGGTGATATTTCATGCGAGGAACCTAGGAAGGATGGAAATGAATTCCATGACTTATGTCCTCCTTAGGTCATATAAAATGTTATCTGACTTGGCTTGTGTTACAAACATCGAAACACTTCTCATATTGAACATATTTTAAAAATTTTAATTAGTAATATATCATCATCATCATTATCATCATCATCATCATCATCATCATCATTTTAGCTTTTTTCCAATTAATTGGAATCAACTACATGAATCTTGGTTCTCCATTCTGCTCTACTAATAGCCATATCCTCAGTAAGGCTATAAGTCGTCATATATTTTCAAACTACTTCTAACCACATCCTTTTGAGCATATCCTTTTCCCTTTTCAATCTTTTCACTTGAACTAACTCGCATATCCTAACAGGTACTATACTTGATCAACGCCACACATTGCTAACCCACCTAAGTCTATTCTCTCTCATTTTATTACCGATTGGTACCACACCTAAATTCTTTTGAATAAATTCATTTCCAATTTTATCCCTTCTTGTCTTATCACTCATCCATTTCAACATACTCATCTTCGCTATACTCATTTTTATAGGTATATTGTTTTTTGTCCACCCAACATTCCGCTCCACAGAGTAAAAACTAGTCTCACCGTTGTCCTATAGAACTTGCCTTTCAACCTCATTGGTATGAGGCAATCACATAAAATTCTAGTTGTACATCTCCATTTAGCCCACCCAGCTCTAATTTTACGTGCAACATCATCTTCGATCTCTCCATTTTCCTGGATTATCGACTCAAGATATCAAAAGTGCGGTCCTTTTTGTACTTCCTGACCGTTAATTGAATACAGTGGATTATATACCATCAAATTTATATTACGCATTGAATACATATATATTCCCTTAATATGTGAATAAAAGGTTCTTATTAAGTTTTATTATATATCATAATGAACGCCATCACATGTATATGTGAACGTGAATAATACATTTATACATATATATTACATAACTTCACAAAGGAAAAAGAAATCAAATGTAATACTTTAAAATTCATCATAGTAATAATGTTTACATCTACAATACTACATACGGCTTGCTTACAATGCTCGAACTGGGGTTTCCTATAAGTTGCTAGAACCTGATCAAACTTTCAATCTCTCTGGTGTTGACAGTGGGATCAACAATTTCTCCTCCCAAAATCTGTAAAATGTTTTGCAGCCCTTGAGCGGAGGATGACACATGCACAAATGTTCCTTGGCAACATTTGAAGGTTGGGGAGATGCAATCAAATAGGAAACCTAATTGCCAGCATACAATGCTTCCTATGTTACATATATTCATTTCTTATTGAATATGTTATATTTGTTTCTCATACTCCTGTGAGGACAAGTCCCTTCTTAGGTTGCCTTGTCAGGTACCTAGGCCACGAACACCGACACCTGCGTTGGTGTCCATGGAATACTTATATTGTTTGGTGTGTTCATATATTGTTGACATATGCAATACACTATGTAAACAATCAAACAACATTAACAAATTAAACTCAGCCATCCCTTTACAAAAGAAAGTAAATTTTTTTTAACAAATAACATAATTTTTTTTAACAATATAAAGCCCCTATAAGAGGGAAAGGTCTTGACGCCCAAAGTAAGCAAGGTGGATTCACGCAGTTGTAACATGTAGCGGTGTAAGTAAACGCTAAGAAATGATGGCAAACCTAAAGATACCATATCTTTTTTTTTCGGTGAAAAAGTTGACAGTATTGTTTCTTCTTGAGAAATCATATCCTAATGTCGACCAGTTTCACATTTGGACAATTTTAAAGCAGGATTGATGCATCTTTCGCCCATTATAAGAAACAAAGAAGCATGTTCTGCTTCATCAAAAGGTCATCATGCAGTGGTAATAAGAAAGCAAGCAAACACATACAAAACAAAAGAAAATATGAATGGTTTGAATGGACAACTAAACTAGGAAATAGTCAGAGAGGGCCACCATAGGTGGCATGGCAAGCGCATCAATTGAACAAAAGGAAGATTATCATTTGCAGCCAATGATGGCAATAGAAAAGCATCGACAGTTGTATGAAATACAAAATTATTAAAAGTGGGACTCATGGCTCAGTGGTTTTGGCGATGAAACCACAATGTAAAATCAAGGGTTCCAATCTCACTATTACCTACCTCAAAAAAGAACCACAAAGCTATTAGTTGGATGAAGATAACATAGTGGAACTCCTGAGACTAATCATGCAAAGGATGATATTAGAATTCATTCACACAGAACAAATGTTTGGGGAGGTTGACATGGGCTATAGTGAATAGCGAGTTTGACCATTATATGGGTTTCGGGAATGTCAATAGGTGAGTCTTAGTTGTGTTCTCCAACCGATACATAAGGAAGGTCATCCAAAAACCGGATATGGCCAAACACTAGCGGCAAAGACATAAAAATGAGCAATTAAGTTTCGTGGTAGGCCTTGTTATGGCATAAAGGAGCATGTAGCAGGGTGGAAACTATCTCATGGGGAGGGTACTATTTTGGTTCAGAGTTGAGACAGATGGCACTTGTAGCTGGAAGATAACGGAGAGGAAAAAAGAAGAGAGGGAGGATTGGAGGGAAATATGACATGAGGAAAGGTGGGGAGGCTAGTAATCATAGAGAAGGACTATAAGGATGTTACGGGGTTGACAACAGTTAGTATTTAACCCAGATGGCGTTGTGGTTCTGTGAGTGCTTCCAACCTCAGATTTAAGCTAATGCATTAGAAAAAACAAGAAGTTTGTTGCTTCACTAGCATGGAACATGGTCTCATTTGAAGTTTGAGGATGTGTTTCTTTCCTTTGTAGGTTTTACCACACTCAATTGTCATATGACATATCACGCGTGCGTCACCTTTACAGCAACAAATTTGATTCTAGAGAGAAAAAATGTAGAACCTTTTGTCCCAGCTTCAAGTGTATAGCTTGATGTGTTATAAAGTCATCATCTCAATCCATAGGTTTTGGATTTAAATCCCGCATTATCCACAATTAGCAAATGCTACTCTGCAGCTTAAAATGCATTTACAGGAAGAAAGTTAAAACAAAGAAAAAACAAAATCTCAAAAACTTTAAATTGTCAAACAATAGTTAAAGACATGAAGTTACATCCAATAAAGAAAATCCTCCAAACCTACACAAGTTCTATGTATGCCATAGGAGCATTGTCACCTCTCCTCGGAAGAGTTCTAATGATCCTTGTATACCCACCATTTCTCTCGCCATACCTATCTTGAACCTCAGCAAACAACGCATGGACTATCTCTTTTTCAAATATAAATCCCAAGGCCTGCCTCCTCTTATGTAGAGAACCATCTTTGGCCAATGTGATCATCTTATCTACATATTTTCTCATTGCACTTGCCCTAGCTCTGGTTGTTTTGATTCTTCCATGCTTTAACAGTTGCGTTGTGAGGCCTCTTAGTAGTGCACGCCGCTGGTCTGGGGGCCTGTTAAGCTTTGGTACATGCCTGCCATGTCGCATGCATAAACCCCCATTGTCTATGAGATTGATACTATAATCTACATCAACACAATCTGTCGAAGAGATATTTCATAAATAATAGATGTTGAACATACACCCACAGAGGTCTCAGCCTAGCTAATTGGACATATAACCCTCATAAAACACATAAATCTAGTTTGTTTTACTTTTGAATTGCAGATAATTTATTCCATGGTACATATATATATAAAAAAATTATCTTACTTTTACATGGTATAATTTCAGACAATAGAACAAAAAATCAAATTCTTCATACAATTTTATTGCAGAAGACTTCATCATGATGCCTATAGATATCCTTCTTTTCCCAGTCAAATTACTATAGATGACAAACAAGGTGTATAAGGAGATTGATTTTATAGAAAACTAACTACCACTCAATAAATAGATAGAGTAGGTTCAATTAATTTACAAATGTTAAATGAACTGGGTAGATTAATCATGGTGTTGATTCCAGAAAACCAGCAGAAATCATTGACAAACTGACCTTTTTTTTCTCTTATCATATGGATTATCATCCTGGCCATAAAAGAAAGCAACCATATGCGATTTGTGAGCACAAATCCCTAGAAGATACAAGATATGAAATATCGACAAGCTAATTTTGACCAGAGGATGGTACAATAATACACTAAGCATTATTATCATGATTTTTGTAGCCAGCTTTTGCCTAGAGCAAATAAAGGAGCATACATCAATTTATACCATGACACGAGCAATTGGGGATGTCCTCGAACTAAGCATCAATGCTTAGCAAGGAAACTGGCTCTAAATTGGTTGCTCTATCGATATGGTCGATGAAATTTTTCCCCAATAAAAAATGTCGAAAAATTTCATCAGTCAGGACTACAATCAATCCTACATTGGTGCTCCATCATACCAACCTAATGGTATTAAGTGAGTCACCCTCCAATTGTTCTATTATAAAGCCCCTAAGAAACATAGCAAAACACCCAAGTCCCATCCAGCGATTACAGAGTCACGATAACCAACTAGCCCGAAACATAGCATTAAAGCCCTTGACAATATCCCCACCCTTAGGGGTCATGAGTCGTAGTGGAGACACCATTCAACTTGAATCCAGGAACCTCATAAGGAGCCACTATCTTCTAATCTCATATCAGTTTGGCCTAGTCTTGTGGAATTCTTCGAGGATGAGAAGCAAGAGATCAGGAAATTGACCTCTAATCACCTCAATGCTTGTGTATTTCGCATTGGAAAGTTTGTTATTCATCTCATTCCAAATGTCCCAAAAGATCAAAAGGCAGCAAAAGTTACAGTGCAACCAGCAGCTTCTCTGAATTTTGCAAATCCTTTTTTATTGTTAATTGTATATGACTTGAATTTGAGTATACAAGTGTACATCTTCTAACCCGTCTATTGATCCTACAAAGAGCCATTATCACTATTCAAGGGCCTTCATGTAATTGATTACAATGGTAAATGAAAAGAATTGGAGGCTCTTAATCTTTTGCTTAATTCAAATATAGCGAAGAAAACGATAAAGCCTGATCATTTTACTAATCAAGATGGCGTTTTCTTTCCTTTTGATTTCATTAGATTCAGTCTACTTAGAAAAAAAAACATACCAATCCGAAACCTGAAATGTCATTTGCTCAAAGGTTCATAAATTACAAATCTGGGTCAGGTTCTAAAACTAAGATAACATTTTTTTACGTCTCATCGAATTCTAATCTCAGCCCCAACAAGGAAAATGACAAGATATCTGTCCAAAAAATCTGTAATCTTCTCTGAAGATATCGGAAAAGCTATACGTGGAATTCATCCTGAGACTCTGAATAATTAAGATATCAGAAAATGAAAATCTCCTGACCAAGGTGGACATATGTATTATCCATGACAGCCATAAATCGCACCAAAACCTTTCAGATACTTCCTAAATGAATATGAACCTGGATAAAATGCAAAGCAATGTAAATCTTTGAATTGGTTAAAAAAAAAAACAAGTATATCCAAGGTAAAGCGAGGCTTGCCATGGAAAATGCACATTAGGTGGAAGATTATAACCTGTCTTGATGGGAAGAGGGTTGGCTATGGCTAATCCCGAGAAGGAACGGGAAATGGCTGGTGGTTTTCGGTGGGTTGTTTTGATGGCCGGAAAGTAAGAACCAGTGGCCCGAAATTTTCTCGCGACTGGCGTAGTTGGTAGAGCGGACCTTAGAGAAGCCATGCTCCATGTAGACAAGCCTGTGGCAGCCATGCTCCATGTAGACAAGCCTGTGGCAGCCATTGATGATAACCAAACCCTTAACCCCTACTGCTCCTCTTACTAACTGTACAACGGAAAATAGAGCGATACGAGAAAGAAGGGGATAATTAGATGTCCCTGACATTTGAGATAATGACCATTTGTCCCAGTCTGAGGCCCTTTTGGCGAGTACCATTTCCCCCTTGAAACGGGGGAAATTGTATCCCCTTAAAGAACCTTAACTTATTGTAGAATTGTAAGAAATTCCACTGATTTTTTTTTTTAGGTATTAAAGAGGTTATAAAATAGAGTTTTTCACAACCGAAAGTGACCCGATTTAAATCTAGTTCGATTATTTTTTGAAAGGTTAGTAAATTTAAATCTTTATGTTAAAGGTTTCGTATTGTGAGGAGACTAGGTTAGTAAATTTAAATTTTTATGTTAAAGGTTTGAATTATGATGAGACTTCATGACAATTATGAGTGTTTTTTTTTTCTTTATTTCCTAGTTTGTGATTATAAAATGTTTATGGGTATGTTTGATTATATTTTTTTATATAATAAGACCATTTACTTTTGGTACAAGGTAGTTACATTTAATCTTGATCATTGGATATAAAATTCAAAGGCTGCTTTAATATCATCGACCAAACTCAAAGTTCAAAAGAAATTTTCTCGTACTTTGTCACACACCCACGTTATTAGATTTCACCTGATAAGATTGTAAGTAATTGTGACCTCCATGTACCAAAGGTAAATGGTCTCATTGTATACAATCCAAATTTTAAGTTGTTACTATATATATGATGGTGCAAAGAAAGACGGATTCCACATCACCGGAACAATCCGCTTCTCAATTAGTGTGACAATGTCACACTAGCCCAAGACTCACAAGCAAATAGAAAGAAGAACAAGAACTAAGATGAAGTAGAAGAAAAACTTCATTAAAAAAAACATGAGATACACAAAGGCATTATAATCTCAACGCACAAGATGTTAACCTTAACACATGTGACCCAATGTTCCCACCACAAACCTCTCTTTTTAATAGAGATTTTTACAATCATATTTTCTACAGTAACTACCCATTTACATCTATAACTACTAACCTACAACAATAACTACTAACCACCTAGTAGTTTCATAACTTCTTATTACACAAATTTACAAGTACAACCTCACTACATCACTCATAATAAAATAACATAAAAGTAATATGGTTTATGAAAAATACATTTTAACAAATTTAACATGTCTATAATTTATAAAGCAAAATAATAAATTTTATAATATATATTTGGTTATGTTTGATTTTATTGGGCTATATATATATATGAGCAATGATCTAATGCAACGGTTGTATCATAGTATAATGCAACGACACATCTAGAAAACCATGTTTATGGTATTTGTATGACCTCAAATTTTACACACACATTCTCTCTTTATCTCAATAATCAATCCCCCAAAAAAAAAAGTTTAATTTGAATCCTAGATATGGTCAAAATCAGTCGCCTCCAAAAATCTAGACCATTCATTTTGTGAATTTCAATATCTTAGCCTTTATAAATTCAAAGTCATTTTTTCTTTTTTAAAAGTGTTCATCTAATGATAATAAAGCCATCCAAACAAATTGAAAATAAAAAACTTCTTATAAGGCCTAGATCTAAGTATCTCACCAAAATGAATGGTCTATGTTAATTACGCTAAAAATATACTTTCTAGGTTGTGTTTTCAATTTTTTGTTTTTTTGTGATTGTTCATTAGAATGAAAATAGTGTATATTTGAAAATTTGGATCAAACAAATGGCCACAAGATGGCTTTTTAAGGTTGTTGCATCATATTACTATACAGCGGTTGCATGAAATCACTGTTTTATATATATATATATATATATATATGGAAAAGTCTTTCCAACGCTTAGGAGAAAATAAATAGTGATTTCGCCTTCCCTTATCACCATCCAAATTTCATCGTGCGGTCACGATTGTTTGGTAGTGTTTTATTTTTCATTTATTTTTTCTAAATTGGAATGGCTTGAAATTTGGAAGATATGTACATCTTATTGAGACACATCTAACAAAAATATAAAAAAGATATCTGAAAAAAATAAATTAACCAAAATACCTCCGAAACTTTTTGAAGGTATTTTGGTCAATATTTTTCATGTAAAATACTTTTTTTATAATTTTAGAAGATCTCTCTATTTTTAATGAATACACGCTTCAAATTTCAAGTCATTCCGATTTGTAAAAAAATAAAATAAAATATGAAATACTACCGGACAATCGACCATGCGATGAACTTTGGACGGTGATGGGGGTAGGCGAAATCACTGCTCATTTTTGCCATTTTCGCTTATAGGCGTTGCGTAGTGTTTTCCATATATATATATATATTAGCTTACAAGGAATAAAGAAAAAAGAAGAAAATAGTGAATTAATAGATGAATTCGTTAAAAGATTAAAGAAGCTAAATATCAATGAAAAGGGCCAGCCTTTTAAAACCTAGGAAGGAGATGTTCAAGTCCTGCAAAAGGCACCTGACAAAGAAATTTCGGATACGGAGAAAGCTTTTAAAACTGAAAGGTTAGAAATCAATAGAATTGATTATGGAAGAAAAGTGAGACCAGTGTCTCAAACCCGAATGTACTATCTTAGACCTACCCCAGTAGATCTACAAATAGAAGAAGATCTAATTTCTACCTCAGTCTCCTATTCAGGAAAATCTATAGTAAACTGTAATATTGATGGCATGGCTGAAAATCAAATATTAGATCTTATGAAACACATGACCATGTATGCCACTGCCTGCAAGGCAAGTGGAAATCAAGACCATGAGATAGCCAAAACAATAATATGCGGATTCACATGATGGCTAAGAGGCTGGTGGGATTTTCATATGAATGAAGAATCAAAAAATCAAATATTAAATGCCTCAAAACAATGGATAGTCAAAAGTGAAAATGGTCAAGACAATATAATACAATATAATACAAGATGGAGAAGCAGTCAATACACTAATTTATACCATCACCCTCCATTTTGTAGGAAGTACTGCTTTATTGGCAGCAAGGTCTGAAGACCTGTTATCAAATATGAGATGTCCTACACTCTCTCATTATAAATGGTATAAAGATGTATTTTTTTCAAGTTTACTAACAAGAGAAGATAGTAAATCAGACCATTGGAGAGAAAAATTTATAGCTGGTCTACCACATCTTTTTGTAGAAAAGGTAAAAACAAGGCTTAAAAATAAGCATGGTGGAATTATTCCTTATTCTCTGTATATACTAGGTGAATTCTCAACCGAAATCTGTGCTGAAAGTCTGGCTTTATGTACAGACTTAAAACTTCGAAGACAGTTAGAGAAACAGAGAATAATGGGGAGAAAGGAGCTACGAGATATCTGCGAACAGTTTGGATATAATACCCTACCCCCTTCAAAACCCTTTCATAAAGAAAGACATAAAAATTCAGGAAAAGAAAATTTAGACATTCTTCAAAGACAAAAGAAAAATTTTCCAAAAAATTCTTACAAAATAAACCATTCTTCAAAGATAAGGGAAAAGAAAAATCCCTATTTATTATAATTGGGGCAAAATAGGTCATTATAAAAATAAATGTCGAGTTAAAAGAAAAATTAACTCTCTTGAAATAGCTGATAATATTAACATCCAATTATTGAAATACTCCAAATAAAATATGAAACCTCTGATTCTTCTGATTCAGAAGATGAAATGTTAATTGGAGAAATAAATAATGAGGATATCATTATCAGTAGTTCTGAATCAAACTTTGGTGATGGAGATAACCCAAAAGATGTCCATGATATTCTGAAAAGGGTACAAAATAAAACAAAGATAGAAAAGGAACCTTCGATATCTGAGCTAAAATATGAAATCAATAAGGTTAGAAATGAGTTGATAGCTCTGAAAGCAAGAGTTCAAATCTTAGAATTAACCTAGAATCCTATCAACGAAGGAATTGAAGAAGAAAATATAGAAAGTAAAGTGGAAAGGAACATATAAAAGGAATATATAAAATAAAGCAGAAAGAAACATACAACATATAATCAAAACGAACTCACATTTCACAGATACAGAAGCTAGTAAATAATTTCAGCTGCTCAGGGATGTAGTCAGGAACTTCCTTCCAAAAGCAGTCGCACATACCAGTTTTAAACCGTTACACTTTTACAAAAGAAAAGAAACCAAATGGCTATGAATACTACTAGGTATACAACAGAGAGAGGACTGTAGAGAAGAGAGCAAAGAGAGGACTGTAGAGAAGAGAATAGGGAGAGGACTGTAGAGAAGAGAGCAGAGCACTTCAAACTCAGGAAAACTCCGGATGTCTTCAAATGAGGGGAGCCTTCCTCCTTTTATAACATTCAGAGTGAAACGGATTTGAAAGTATTTGAAATCTACACCAACAACTTTTCAGAGATGCTTATCTTCTACAGTAAAAAGCAAGTAGGGGCTACCGTAGCTGTCGGTAGTGGCTATAGTGATTTTGTCGGTAGTGGCTACAGTGACTTTGTCAGTAGTGGCTACAGTGATTGTCGATAGTGGCTACAGTGACTTTGTCTATAGTGGCTACAGTGACTGTCGGTAGTGGCTACAATGATTGGGACACGTGCCCTTGATAAGGTGGAGTCGTTCTGATCCTTTTGTGAATTCTTTCATTTTGAAGAGAATTCAATTCCTGCACAATCATCACCGTTCATCGGACTATAGTCTTCCTGTTCGTCAGTTTGAGTGGCGGTAGACATTTTTTCCACATTATCTTCTATTGCACTCCAAAGCTTCCTTTTAAGCTTTTCTTTGGATAGGTTGGGGTTTTGTTACTGTAATGTTACAACATATTCTGATATTTTCATTTTTTACTTTTGGGGTGAAACTGAAGGTATAAGTTTCATTTTTATTTTGTTTGGATTTAGGGATTCATTTTTGTAACTATCCCACCATGTGATATGGATTTGTCTTCTTAATTTGGGGATATAATCCCACCTGTCTATATCATCTTCTAAGACTTGATAATCCCATTTTAAAATCCATGGGACCTGATATAAGGTCATGAAATATATATTGTAGTCTCTTTTAAGACTTTGTTTATTATACTCAGAGAATTTTCTTTGTAAAATTTGCAGTTTTTTTGGTAGAATTTGGTTTGTGGATCCCCATATAGAGAACTAGTTTTTAAACCAATTTGGGAACTCATTTGGCTAACTTATTTTGATCTGAATATACCAGCTATGAGAATTTTTTTTATTCTGGTATGAAAAGACTTCGTCTCAAGCCTTTATGTATTCAAAGTAGTGATAGGATTTAATTTTAAATCCTTTAGTATTGATGATCCTTGGTTTTAAAGGATCTAGTCCCCATTCTTTGTAAGAAATAACTTTTTTTATTTGAAATTTGGAATATGCTATTTCTATATCATTATTTCTATAATGATGAACTATGAAAATCAATCATGTTTCCATAAGGATACTTTCGTACCATTCTCTACATTTGTCACCCATATTAGGATGTATATGTTGCCTGAGGTATAAGGCAACTATTTCAGTTGGATTTTTTAACTAATGATCATTTTCTATAATTAGCAAAGGAATATATGTTGTTTCTAAATATGTGGTTTTAGCATTAGGAGTTTGAGTGCTTATTGGTGTTTGAAGGGGCGATAAATCAATATCTTGTATTTGCCTTCTCATTAGAGCATTTGGTGTTGATGGTGATGCCAAGGATGGTTCTGGACTAAGGATTATTTCCATCATCCTCTTTTGTTGACTCCTTCTGCCCTCCCTACAAAAACTCTCCTGTCAAAAAGTCGGGCAAATAATTGGTGTTACCATTAATATGTTCAATAGTAAATTCAAAGGCAGAGAGAATACCTTGCCATCTTGCAAAAATTTGTTTTGAAACGAGATTTTTTACATCTTTCTGAAGGATGTCTTTGGCTGCTTTACAGTCAGTTCTTATGAGGAATGATTGATTAAGCAAGTCACTTTGAAATTTTGTGATAGCATGGACAATAGCAAGTATCTTTTTTTTCACTGTTGAATAATTTTGTTGAGTTGGGTTCCAGTTTTTAGAGGTAAATCGGACCAATTGCCCTTGATTATTCATTTTTTGTTTTAAAATAGCACCAAGTCCTTATTCTGAGGTGTCTGTCTCTACTATTTTAAACGTTGGTGGACGTGATAGAGCTAAGCATGGAAATTCCTTAGCTTTTGTTTTAATTTTTCTGACACTCTTGGTATGTTTTTCGGTCCATTCTGGGGGATTCTTTTTCAATCTTTCAAATAAAGGTTTTGCATTTAAGGCCAAATCTTTATAGAAGTCGGAGATATAATTTATACAACCAAGGAATATTTGTAATTCTGTTTTTCCTATAGTCACATCTGGAAATTTGGATGCAAATTCTATTGCTCTATCAATGGGATTAATCCTTCCCTAGAAAATATTGTGTCTTAAAAACCTTATTTTTGTCTGGCATAGATTTATTTTTCTTGCATAAACTACTAAGCCAGTATTTTTTATTGCTTTTGCAAATGTACTTAAGTATTTCCAATGTTGATCAATTGATTCCGAGAAAACAAGTACATCATCAATATAAACAATCATGAATTTGGTATAGGGGTTAAAAATTTCATTCATGATATTTTGAAATTCGGATGGTGCATTTTTTAATCCGAAAGGCACAACGTTCCATTCAAATTGTCCAAATGGAACATTAAAAGCAGTTTATATTTATCCTTTCCAGCAATCTGGATTTGCCAGTAGCCTGATTTAAGATCAAATTTTGACAATATGCAAGTGTTTGCCAGTCTATCTAGAAGATCTCTTTTGTTTGGGATCGGATATCTAATCCATCTCAAAACTTTGTTGAGTGGTTTATAATTTATAACCAGTCTTGGAGCCCCTCTTTCTATTTCGGAGGCCTTTTCCATATAAAAGGCTAATCAGCTCCAGGGTAATGAGCTTTTTCTGATAAGTCACAAAAGAAAAATTTTCCAATTTAGAAATTCTTCAAAGACAAAAATCAATGTAGTGTTAAAAAAAAAAATAACTCTCTTGAAATAAATGATAATATTAAAATCCAATTGTTTGAAATACTCCAAATAAAAGATGAAACATCTGATTCTTCTTATTCAAAAGATGAAATGTTAATTGGAGAAATAAATGATGAGGATATCATTATCATCAGTTCTGATTCAGACTCTAGTGATGAAGATAACCCAAAAGATAAAAACTGCCAATGTGATTTTTACAAAGCAGTAATAGATATGAATGTGTTAAGTATCAATACCCTTACAAAAGAAGAAGATCTGATCATAGACTTTATTGACAAAATATCAGATCCATAGGCTAAAAGAGAAGCCTTAGTCCAATACATCAACATGTCTAAAAACCCATCAGGAAAAACCAAGTCTTCTCTTGTCCCAACAAAAGAAGATTATAGTTTCCATGATATTCTGAAAAAGGTACAAAATAAAATACAGATAGAAAAGGAACCTTCAATAGCTGAGCTAAAATGTGAAATCAATGAGGTTAGAAATGAGTTGAACTAACCCAGAATCCTATCAACGAAGGAATTGAAGAAGAAAATATAGAAAGTGAATTAGATAATCTAGTAACTGAATATAATATTCCTTTACCACCGGAGGTTGAAGATATCCTTCCTAAACCTGAAACCTCCAGAGTTGGTATGAATGTGATAGAAAAGGTCCAGGATTGTAAATACATAAACCTAGTGGACAGAATAATAGCCCATAAATAGTTCACTAATATCAAAATTGTAGTTCAAAAAGAATATAGTTTCCAAACTACTGCCCTGATAGATTCAAGAGTTGATCTAAATTGCATTAATGAGGGATTAGTGCCAGCTAAATACTTCAGCAAAACTACCCAAATTCTTAATACTACCGATGGTAGCAAAATGCTTATTAATTATAAATTATCAGATGCTGCAGTATGCAATAATGGTGCTTGTTTCAAATTCTCCTTTATAATGGTCAGAAGTTTAAGTCAACATGTAATTTTAGGGACTCCCTTCTTAAACATGCTCTATCCAATTAAAATTGATGACACAGGAATAGAAGCTAATATTGAAGGGCATATTGATAAGCCTAGAATTTATGAAATCAATAATATTAAAGATAAGATTTCTTCTAAAGAGAAATTTCTTTATTATCTGAAAGAAGAAATAAAATGCAAAAATATGGAAGAAAAATTATTTTTAAGCCTTGTTTTTTTCTTTCCAATGGTCTGATTTACTATCCTCTCTTGATAGTAATATTGAAAAAAATACATCTTTATACTATTTATAATGAGAGAGCGTAGGACATCTCAGATTTGATAACAGGTCTTCAGAACTTGGACATCTCAGATTTGATAACAGGTATTCAGACCTTGCTGCTAATAAAGCAGTACTTCCTACAAAATGGAGGGTGATGGTATAAATCAGTGTATTAATTGCATCTCCATCTATATATATATATATATATATGTGTGTGTGTGTGTGTGTGTGTGTGTGTGTGTGTGTGTGTGTGTGTGTGTGTGTGTGTGTGTGTGTGTGTGTGTGTGTGTGTGTGTGTGTGTGTGTGTGTGTGTGTGTGTGTGTGTGCGGTTTGGCCTTGGCTCAAAACAATCAAATTAAAGCCTACCTTCAAATAGTGTCAAAAAAGTGGTTTCAATATTAGAAATCTTTGTGATAGCCTTAAAATATAGTTTCACTGGACAACAACCTATTGTATCGCTTATAGAGACAACTATACCATATATATCACCCTTAAACCATTATACCTAAGGGAAACAAATCTTCCTATTTTTCCCATTTAAACCTCACTCCCCTCCAGATTTTTAATACCGCTTTTTTAACATACTGGAAACTGAACTTCTAGATTCTCTCATGTAAAGAGAAATAAATAACTCTTGGCATATGGGAATGCTTGTAGTATTTCAGAGTGGAAATGACAATTGAAATGCTATTGTTCTTTTCTCATAGTTAATATAATAATGTCAAAGGGAGAATATCATATAATAAAAAACAATCATTAAGGTAGGTCAAACCAATTATTGACATAGAGATTGATTTAATAAGATTATTTCACTCTAGTACCTCCTCAAGCCCGTGGAAGTTTAGAAATCTAAACAAACAAAGTACCATAATAATTAGGTTCATAACAATAGTGGACCAATTGCAAAAATAGCCTAATTATTCCGAATTCTGAACTCAAAATATGACATTTTTCCATTAAAAATATATTTGACTTTCGGAATTCATAACAAGCATAGACTTTTGTGGCATTTGGCTCAAACCACTTTAGTGGTGCATGGCATTAATGTGTGGATACGGTTTCTATGCATATTGTAGAAATGCGGGATTGGCAATAAATATATATTGTAAGTATAATTTGATCCTAATTTTTAGAGAATATATAATCTTTAACATGAAGATCATGAATATGAAAAAAAAAAAAAAATTGAAAACTAAAAATAGTAATTATGTTAAGAAAACATTTGGACCGTTACTTACAATTGTTTTTAGATGGACCACCTATTTGCATCCATCTTTATGATGGATGCTTTATACCTTTGGACAGCATATTGTAGAAATACGGTCCAGCCCGCATGAAACAATTTTCCTTAATGTATTTCTAGGTTGATAGTGCCCCATTTGATACTTACAATCAAGGAGATAAAGCGTTTGGAAGGATTCGTTAGTTTTGCTCATGAGAGAGCCCTCGTAAAAAAAAATTATGAGTTTTCATCTCATAAGCTATAGCTTTATGTTCTTAACTTCTTGTATCGTGTGTCATACTCGTTGGCTCTAAAGGAAAGAGGATCTTTCCCCAAGCTTCAGGTTTTCGTTTTAGGGCATTTTACTACAATACTTCTTTTTTTTTTTTTTTTTGTCAAAAAAAAGTTGGGGTTAATTTTCTAGTGTGTTTCTCTTTTAAAAATACAAAATGTTTTCAGTTTTTCAGCAATCATGTATTTATATCACATCTACATCTAATTCAATCCGGAAAAACTCTTTCGGCAATTAACAACCGGAAAAACGTTTTCGGCAATTAACAACACAAGGTTGGAGTATTACAGCTTGTGACTTCTATAATCCAAGACCACCACGAATGCCATGATGAGAGTATGGTCATGATCAGGCTGGATCACCAGGGAAAATACATCATCCATTATGAACACATCAGAGCTTGCTCCATTCGTGCTTATCTCAGCTACCAATTCACCACTGATTGTTTTTATAGTGCAGCTTCTCTTCCAAAAACACCCCTCAATATGAAATTTCACCTCAGGCGTGTTGGGAAGCAATGCACTTCCTTTATATGTGTGAATCAAAGGTAAAAACATCTCATAATGTATGTTTGTGCAAATGGCGAACAATGGGCAATTTGCTAAGTGCCAAGAAAAATATACATCACAAATCACAAAACCATCAAGCACAATCACAACACGAGATTTAACGTAAAAACCCCTTAAATGTGAAGGGAAAAACCATAAGGCAAATTCGAGAGAGGAATCCACTAAAAATCTTGCCCAAAAACCTTGAGGCTTACAATCAAATGAGAGAGAATAACAATAACTTGGAGAAAATACAAAGTTACCTCATAAGCACCAACAAGATCATCGCTTTCCCACCTCAAAGAAGCCCAATAGATGGTCTTCTAATGGCTTGGAGAAGCAACAGGAGAGCACACCAGCTATTCCGGTTTTCCAACTGAGTGTTAAGCGTGAGTGATAGCAAAAATGGCCTAAAATGGTGATAGGAACCGTACTGCAGCCCTACACTTTCTTCTCTTTAAGAGCCTTCGAAACCCTATTTTGCTTGCAAGAGAGACTCTCTACCGAGTCCCCCCCCCTTTTTTTTTTGTCTTAAAGCACCTTTGTTTTTCTCTTTCTAAAAGAATTTCTCTCTCTCTCTCTAACCCTTTTCTCTATCGAACCTTTTTTGTCTTCTTATGGAGTTGGACCCCACAGGGCAATCACCGTAATAAAGGAAGACTCAGAAATACTTTCTAAGGTAGACACAATGGTTTGCAGTGGCTTTAGTAGACTCATCATAAAAGAGTTAAAACCTTTTGTACCATTATCGTGGTGTTTACTTCAACCCATACAAGCTATTCTTCAACTTGCATACCATGTGCTCCTTACCTTGTGACATACTTTGATGATGGATATTTTTGTTGAGCCATTTCGTTCCCTTTGTGACCTTCTTACCATAGGTGGTTCTTCTTGAGGAGGTTGCTCCCCCTGCTAAACATCACCATATACATCATCATTACCATGCATATTATCATCATGCACATCATTATTGAAGGAGTCTCACCACCCCAAACTTGGTCATCTTCATCTTGAACTTGCTGCTCATCATCATCATGTATGGGTAAAGGGGCTTGTGCTTCTAGCAGCTCATCTACAAACTACTTTGGCGGTTCCTCCTTATCAAAATAAGAAAGTGTTTGGTTTTCACAAAAGATCACATCTCGGCTTCTATGCAACTTCTTGGCCTTTTGATCCCACAACCTGTACCCAAATTCATCATCTCCATAACCTAGAATTTAATACATTGGGCTGCTTTGTCGTCAAATTTGCTTTGATGTTATTTTAGGTACATCTTTGAAAGCCTTGCATCCAAAAACTCTCCAGTTTGTGCGGTCCATGCTCTTTGTGGCACATCCCATTCCAATGGAGCCGAAGGAGATAAATTTATCAAGTAACACGCCATATTCATAGCTTCACCTCAAAACTCATTTGGTAACTTAGCTGAGGAAAACATGCTTCTAACCCTTTCCATTATGGTACGATTTATTTTTTCTACGACGCTATTATGTTATGGTGTGGAGGGAACAGTCTTCTCATGTCTATTGTTATGCT